>NC_023753.2:38467143-38781914 GCF_000499845.2 Phaseolus vulgaris
TTCTATCATAGTCCATTTTTATCCCAAGTTTCAAAAAGGATAAAATTTACATACATAACTTATAACATACTTTAAATTATATTTAAATTATATGATATTGTTTCTTCTTATTTAAAGCAAGGCTAGCTGCATATTCCAATCTATTGGTCTGCCCTACATAATTTGTAGCCCGCATGGGATGGGACGGGTTGACCCGCATGATCTAGATAACTTCAAAATTTAAAAGGTTTTTTTTCTGCAATCTCATATTTTCTTCATGCAACCTCATATTTCACATTCTAAAATCTTTACTCATCTAATTACGCATGTGTCACGAGAATAATATTGTAAGACCATTTATCTAATTCATCTAAATAAAAAATTAAAAAAAAATATTTAAAAAATTGTTTTTTAGTCATTTTTTTTTTTAAAATATTTCTTATGTGGATTGACACTTAGATTAATGATCAACCCTTATATGAGACGTGTTAGTAAAATCAACCTACATATTCTATGCGGGGTGTGACAACCTAACCTATATTTTGTAGGTCAAATACAAGACGAATCAATTTAAATTGGCTTCCTACTAAATATGTTGTGCCTTCTTAATCCATAAATACATTTTTTATATTAATTTCTACTCCTTGTTCATATGCATAGAACAAATTTATAAAGCAGAAAACCTGTTTCAGTTCTTGTCGTGACAAGTTTGACATAGTAAAAAACTTGATGGCTTCATGTCCCGTAAAACGACCATCCCCATCTGAACACACCAAAATGCATAATAATCCAATCATTTACAGAAGAACAAATCTATTTTGCATAAAGTAATAACATAAATGACAAAGAGGTTAAAGGAAAGAATTTTAAACTAATTCAACATTTTATTATTTTGCAAATTTATAATGAAACAAAACCCTAAAAGAATGTATGAATAAAAACATGAAAAAACAAGTAACACCATGTGAATTTCAATCATCATAGAATGCGATGAAAAATGGAAAATTTTGTTCAAATAACAACCTGAATCTGCATAATTGAACCACTCCTCATATAGGGTTTGATTATCTTTGAAACTTGAATCGACTGGTACTATAGCAAGTTCCATGATAAGAACAATTTAGAAAATTGATTTCTATTTTCCTTTTACGATTTTGAGTAAGATATAAAGAGGGGTTCCATATGCTTGCAGAGGGATGGTTATTCCATTGACGTTGTTGCAAACCATACATGACACAAATTTGGAGCTTTTATATTGTGAATATTGATGTTAAGTGCTAAAGAACTGGTTGAATCTAGAATTGGAATTTCCATTAATAACTACACCTGAACACGTTAAAAGAGGAAATCATGTTGAAAGTTTTCTTAAAATTAGTATAAGAATGGGTTGATAAAATTATTACACGACTTATTATTATTTAATGTGAATTGATTTAATTTGGAATCCAAAAATAGTTATAAAGTATTGATATGGTTAAAAATCTAAAATTATACTCTCTACTTCATTATCCTTTAAATTATATAATTTTCCTTTTTTTATTATTTTTTTTGCATGTAATGGTTAACAATGTTACTGTAATTTATTTATTTTTTTAACTATTATTGAGATTTATAATATCAAGAAACGATATACCCACGTTAAATAGAAGTTAGAGTGATATAAGCATTTTCATAATATGTTTGACTTTAGAGTGACAAAACTTATTACTATGCATAATTAAAAACTCATTAGCATTTTCATTTTCATAATTGTTGCAAGCAATGGACAAAAATCCAAATATCATATAAATAAAAACTTGTTATATAACTACTTGGAGAGAAAAATAAATTATAGGGTTTTAGAAATTGAAAATAAAAGACATGCAATAACTAAAAGACTTTAATAAAAATAATGATAAAGATATAGATGAGATAGTTCAAACAAAGAGAATTTAGAGAATGGTTTCACTTTTTCATGAAATTCATTCATTATCAATCCAACAATTTTATTATGCAGTTAATTCAACGATCTATGAATTTGAAAGCTCTCTAAATTTCACTTTGCAAGAATTGTTCTTCTCACCTTAAAAAAATAAAACAATAAAAAACATAAAAATATAATAAAAATAATTAAAATTAGGATAAGTAAGTTTTTTTTAATCCCAATCTTATAATGAGTTTTTCAATTTGGTCATATTATTTTGAAAATTTTCAAGAACAATGTATGACACATCATTAATCAAAAGTTCACTTATTGAGGAAATCAAAATTGACTTATTGAGGAAAGTAAGACATAATATCAATACCAAATAACATTTGACTTATAATACTATTGTGACTATAAAATTGACAAAAAATTCTGTTAACTTATTATTTTTAAAAGAATTATGATTAAATTGAGAATATTAAAAAAAGTGAGACAAAATTGAAAAAAATGCTCACAATATTAAGATAAAAAGCTTATCTAATCTTAAAATTAAAATTAAAGAAACAAATAAATAAAAACGTATAAAAATTGTAAGTATTCAAATATTATAAAAAATAATATTAAAATATTGGTTTTTAGCCTTTATCAAGGACGATATTTTTAAGTGGCTATGATGCTCTATTCTCATTACTAAAATTGAACACACAACTCAAAACAACTATTAGTAGTTTTATTTAATTAATTTAAATTTATAGTTTTATTAGAATTTGACAGAAGTTAAATGTAAAAAACATCATTTGTGTAATTATGAAAAAAAGAATTTATAAATTAAAATCAGAAACAAATAAAACATCTTAATCTTCTGTTAAAAAATATTTGATTGTATATTTGTTAGGAGCTTTTATGTTTATTCATATTTTTATTATATCTATATATATATATATATATAGTTGTATAAAAATAATATTAAAATAATTATGTAACCTTATTTAAAAAATATTTAATTATTTTAAAATAAAAAAATATTTAGTTATTTATTTAATTAAATAAATACATTATTTTTTACTTATTAAAAAATCACATGAAAGTTATAAATTATGTATTTTTTTGTATGTAAATATTTTATTAATGATATAGATATGTAATAAGGAATTCAGTTCTCCATTCTCAATTTCCTCGTAAGATCTAATCTTACACTCACCGGACCACTCTATCGCGCCACCGTCCACGGTAGCTCCGGCAATCACCTTTGGCTTCCTCACTTTCTCTGTCTTTTTCTCAGGTCCCTGTTTTATCCTCTCTCTTTCTCTCTCGATCTATTGAAATTTCAACTTCAATCTTATGATTCCGTACCATTTTGCGATTCTTCATATTTATTGGATTCATCTCTCTTTTTTTGTGACAATTTCCTCATTTCACCCCATTTGCGGTTTATTTTCAAAGATAAATCATTTCCCCCCAATTTTCGTTCTTTTTACAGGGTTTGATGTTTTTAATTTTGCCAATTGCTTGTGATTCTATGATAATTTTTAGATAATGATTTACTCATAATTGCGTTTCACTTTCTTCAATGCGAAATTCAATGAATATTTGTGTGATATTTAGAACCTTTGGCTGGGCTTTTCACTTTTCATCAGCTTGTGAATAGGGTTTATCTTATGGGTATTATGTTTTTGTTGATGGATTATTACTATGTATAATGAACTGTTGAAGTTTGAGTAGTTTCTTGATATTTTCTTTGCCTTTTCTGCATTGCAAGGGACTAGTTGACAGAGGGTTTAGTTTAGTTTAGAGTATTAGTTTCACTTGCAAATTGTTGTTTGAAACTAACTGTTTGCATTGTGTATGTGTGTGTGTGTTGATAGCAGAAATATGCCTTCTCAGAAGGTTGAAACGGGTCACCAAGACACGGTCCATGATGTTGCCATGGATTACTATGGTAAGAGACTGGCAACAGCTTCATCAGATCACACAATTAAGATAATTGGAGTGAACAACACGGCCTCTCAGCATCTAGCAACATTGACTGGTCACCAAGGACCTGTTTGGCAAGTAGCATGGGCTCACCCGAAGTTCGGTTCTCTGCTTGCATCGTGTTCCTTTGATGGCCGTGTTATTATTTGGAAGGAGGGTAACCAAAATGAATGGACTCAAGCTCATGTGTTTGATGAGCACAAATCATCTGTGAATTCTATTGCTTGGGCGCCCCACGAGTTGGGTCTCTGCTTGGCTTGTGGCTCATCTGATGGGAATGTATCTGTTTTCACTGCAAGAGCAGATGGTGGCTGGGACACTGCAGGGATTGATCAGGCTCACCCAGTTGGTGTTACTTCTGTGTCATGGGCACCATCAATGGCACCTGGTGCCCTTGTTGGTTCAGGGTTGCTTGATCCTGTGCAAAAGCTGTGCTCTGGTGGCTGTGATAATACTGTGAAAGTATGGAAGCTCAACAATGGACTGTGGAAGATGGACTGCTTCCCTGCTCTTCACATGCACACGGATTGGGTTAGAGATGTTGCTTGGGCACCCAATTTAGGGCTACCTAAATCTACTATTGCCAGTGCATCGCAGGATGGTAAAGTGGTTATATGGACCGTAGCAAAAGAGGGTGATCAGTGGGAAGGCAAGGTTTTGAATGATTTCAAGACACCTGTTTGGAGGGTCTCATGGTCACTGACAGGAAACATACTGGCAGTGGCTGATGGGAACAACAATGTGACATTGTGGAAAGAAGCAGTAGACGGTGAATGGCAACAGGTGACAACAGTGGAGCCTTAGAATGTGATTTCCAGACCTGTTTATTAATTAGAAAATGGTTAGAAATTTTGGTTTTGAAACATAGTTGACATATTGTTTCCCTGCATATTATACGGTTGATTAATTGTGCTTCATAATGCACCAGTTCCTTGATGTTTGTGATCCATTGCATATTCTGTGATTGGAAGAATGAAGTTCATTAGTTCGAGTTATTTTGAGATCAGAAGAATGTTTTGCATAAATTGTTGCATTTAATTTGGATTGCTCATGATTAATATCCTTGAGAATTTGGTTTTAACCAAGCCTGTGATTGGATGAAACTATTTTTATTTATGCAGTGGATAAAAACATTATGATCTTTTCGAATAACATTGAACACATTATGATCTTTCGAATTGTCTTGTGCTTTCACATAACTGAGTTTCATGTATTGTATAAGAATGATTTATAAAAAACGAATGACGAGTTCAGATAAACCATTCTTTGAACATAATAATGGGTTTTTAAATTTGTATTTTATTTTTCATTTCATGAGAGTTTTTTTTTTAATTACATTTTACAGAAAATAATTAAAGATATCATTCTTAGTGTGAGCTATTTTTTTATCACTTCTCAAACATATAAACTATTTTCTATTGAAATGAGTAATCTTCAAAAATTTATTCAGAAATTAAATTAGTGGCAATCATATTGAATGAAAAACTAGAATAAAATATTTTTTTATTTCCTGTTAAATTTTTTGAATTTCACTTTTATTTTCTTTAAGATAAATTGTATCTCCAATTTTAAAATACAATATCTTAGATTAAAAGTATTATTTAATAGCATTTAAAATGTGCTATTTAAACCCGATTTATCAACTGAAAATAGCGTATTTTAAAATTAAAAAACTTAAAAAGAACAAAAATATAATTTATTGTATAATATATTATCAGATAACATATTTTAATGTACAAAATTTTGAGCTAAATGACGCAAATAGAAGCTCATATTGGTTAATTGCTATATCAGATTTTTTTTATAATATATTCATTTTTTTCTAAATACGTTTTAGGTTTCTGCCATACACTTTATTTGAAAATAGTTCCTGTAATTTTTTTGTTTTGTTTTAATTTTTGAAGTATATTATTTTTTTAGTTTTTATTAGAAGTAACATTTTTTTTTAAAAGACAGCTTCTAATAATTTATATACATTTTTTTTCTATTCAACTGTAATTTATGAAGGTTGGAAAACATTTTTTTTAACTTAGAAAAACAAATAATAAAATATTTCTTTGAGTGATATTAGAAATGACTGTTGGACTTTTCACTATGCTAAAATATTAGTAACAAGTATTTCATTAAATTTATCAAAACAATAAATATATAAAAGTCTAACAAATAAATATCTTTATATAAACAAAATCCCCTTATACTCATTAAAAGGCAACAAATTAGTAAATGTCTTACATAGTTTCATCTAAACAAGTGTGTTGATGAAGCCATTGCATAATTTTACAAAAATGTTGAAACTTTATTGTTTGAATTATTTTCTTCCTTCATAAAACTTAACCATATGGATTTCTAAATGCCTTCAAGAGATTAGGAATATCATGGGCAAGCATATCATCCACTTTATCTATCATCTTTTTATTCAATTTTTCAAATTTGTCAATGTTATAAGATCTCAAGTTCTCTTTGAATTGTTCAACATCTGGAAAATCACCAGCTGGTAGATGAAACTCCCTTTGTACCTGATTACAAACATTAATTAACATTTTAATCTTCAAATGTTATCATAAATGTACATGCATTTGGGTTTAGTTTATATATTCATACCTTTCCAAATTCAACATCCAAATTATCAATGAGCTTTTGTTGAGCTTTAGCTTTTCCTATCATGGTGGGCATTTGCTTCTTCAGATGGCTAATAATGTATGCATGTATCACAACATCCCTTGCTCTCTTTACAAATTCATTGATCTACAATATGAAAAAAAATATTAATTTATAAGAAAAGTCAACCTTGTATAAGTAAAAACACATATTATTAAAGTGGATATTATATTATAATTCCAATTCTTAAAATTGAAAACCCCAAAAATTTCATATTGAAGATAAGATAGTACAAAAAGTTCTCCATAAAATCATAGATCAAAATCAATCCACTTTTCTAGAGAGAAGAGGATTATTAGAGGATGTAATGGTGACCAATGAAGTGATAGGTAAAATAAAGAGGAAAAATTATCAATACATAACTATGAAAGTAGATTTTGAAGAAACATATGCTTCTCTTATATGATGAGAATGGTATTCTTTAATTTGTAAACAAACTATTTGTCAATATTTTTTCATAGAAATAGTGTTTAACAATGACAAGTACATATGAATTAGTAGAAAAAGTACGAATAAAACTTACCTTACGGTCGCAAGCCTTCTTTGGTATATCTTTCAGGTCTGAGAGAAGGTCATCTTGTTCTTTCTGGAACAATTCATTACCAAGTGGACCACTAATAGAATCGTGTACAAACTTATCGTTGAACGAACTGCCAAAATTGTTTAAACACAATAAAAGAACAATGCAATTTTATATAACAATCAAAGTGTGACCAAATCTAAATTATACAAGAATGTGTGCCGTGTAAAAAGTAAAATCAAAGAAAAAATTCTTCCACTTAGTAAAAATAACAAATATGTAACTTCATGACATATCATAAACTAATTCTCAATGTAAAGAAAAAATATTATTTAGAGGTCCATAAGAGAGTGCATAAATATTACAAAGTGACTTACCCAATATATACACGCATAACTTCAGGAACATTCAATACCTTCCCAAGTGACCACATTAATGCACCATATATTCTCATCAGCTGCAACATTCAATCATACAAAACATAGGTTAAATTTTCTAATCAATGAAATTGTCAAATTAAGTATAATTAAAATATCAGCAATATATGTTTTTACTTGTTGAGGATCAACTTGGTCTGCTTTGTTTAAGACCACTCTAATTTTGTCATCATGTCCTCGTAGAGATGATATCACACGCTTAAACTCATCGCTAACATCAAGTTTGTGAGGATCAAACAAAAGGAGTATCAAATCACATTTAGCAGCAAACCACGATGTTACACCTGTAAAGTCATATTGTCTATGTGTCCTTTGTTTTTCTCCGGATAAAACTCCAGGGCTATCAACAAATGTAATGTAATCCAATAACTGAACAATTGATACGAAATGAGAGAGGTGAGTTTTAAATGCTATCAAAATATTTCTTAATTTTGTTTTAATTAGGTATAAAAGACTCTTACAGGATGAGGCATTTGAGAACACTCAAATTTGGACAAAAATGATGTGCCGAATGTAGTAAGACCACTAAATGGCATGTCTGCTTGAACAGCAACAGTGTTACCAGGAATGCTTCTTTCATCTGGCCCAGACTATACAAAGAGAACCACCATTAACTCTTTAAAACTAAAGCAATAACTAATTTTCCAAGATAACCAACATTTGAAGATATCAAACACCCAACTACATTTTTATACTTACATGTCAAACATCCAAGTTCATTTGAAGTCTTATTTCTCTAACTCCATTCAATCTATTTGAATGATTTTGTTTCACATAATTTGTATATTAGTAATATCTTTCTCATTTTATTTGAACAAAACTATTCAAAGATGTTGAATCATTTAAATATTCACATTCAAATTTCATATACATACTAATGTAGATTAACCTACCATGACAACAACAAATCTATCAGTTGTTGGCTCTGGTCCAATATGAGCACCTAATGAAAATTGTAAGTAAAACAAATAAGTAACATGAAGTGCATAACTAGAATGAACAATCTCACATACACATTATACACATAGGAGTTGAGGTTCAAGAATCACTTACCTGGATAACTACTTTGAAGCATATGTTTAATAAATGTTGTTTTTCCAGTTGAGTATTGACCCAAAAGTAAAATCAGAGGTTTGGCATCAAAATCACTATTTGTCTGTAATAAAGAAATAATAGTAATCAATAAAAAAAAAATCTTCATTTTGTATCCTTCTCCGTATATAAATGGTGTTCATATTACATGACTGGGTAAACAACTGAAACTAAGTCTAAACTTATTACGAAGTGGACTTTAAGAAAGACTCTAATCTCTAGTCGATGTGGGATCTCCATCACATCCCCTCACGTCGAGAGTGCCAACTCGTGCGTGAGACTATATATTATGGGTGGTCCAATAGCGATCCAACAAATACTCGCTAGGATAGACTCAAGATGGCTCTGATACCATATTACGAAGTGGACTTTAAGCCTAACTCAACCCCATAAAACCGGCTCATAGGGTTGAGGTTTGCACCCACTTATATACAATGAAAAACTCTAATCTCTAGTCGATGTGAGATCTCCAACAAAACTAACTAGTTATATTTCTTGTTAAAAAAAAAAATAGAATCACCTACTAACCAATAATGGAGAGACAAAATCGTTATAATTGTATGCAACTTCTAAAAGGCTTCAACTTTTGAAGGTAAAGTTTCTTCAACCCATCTATAATTGATGTCACCGAAGATGCAGACACCTATCAACATATGCTAAAAAAATAAAGATATTGAGAAGAGAATGAAAGGGGAAAATGACAAATAATTCTCACTTTATTCCTCTTTTTTACACACATATAAAAATATTAGAAGATACATTAGAAGAATAAAGAAAGAACACCATAACTTGTTGGTCCAAACTAAGATATTTACAATTTCATTTTGTTACAACAAATATCCTTTATTTAATGTAAATAAAACTTAACATTAATTTAGGTTCTTGTACAAGTATATTGATGACTTTAGTCCCCAAATAACAACTTAATCTTAAATTAAAACTTTAATATAGCCTTCAATATAGATTAAATCTTGTTAGGTTAATTTTCAATATAGAGTCATAAAATAGTTAACTAATATTCCAAATAAATCTTCTAAAATATTTGTACACCCAAAATGAAAAAACCTAATACATTCAAATATAAATAAAATCACTTGATTTGTTTCTCTAGTCACACATAAGTTTAGCATGTTTGAGTGAATCTTTATCTAAACAATATTATAAAGTTAAGGCAACAAAAGATGAACAATATTAAGCAACTAAAAAAAATAAGTATATGACTTTCTAGCTATGATACAAGTGCTAGGTCTTGGTAAGTAATTTTAGCCAAACATCCAATTATTGTTTAAAGTAACAAATTGTTTTCAAATCATGTTAATTCTGTGCCTATCAAAGTGACAAAATGCTTACCTCTTTTGTTGATTTAGCAGAAAACCAATTACTTGCAGGTGATGGCTGAGGACTAACTGCATGACTATAAGTGAGTGAAACTGATAAAAAGTAAAGAAATAAAAAGGAAAAATGGTAATGTGAAAGATGCATTTAGTAATGAAACTAGTACACTCCTTTCATGATTAAGTTTGGTGGTTTATAGAGTTAGATGAATATCTCTGAACAAGTTGGTCTTAGTCATTTTTTTTTATAAAGATTGGAACATTTCTGAATTGAAGTGTTTGTATAAGAGTTGAAACACCTTAAAGTGTCATTTTATTTATTTATTACGGATAAAAAAATAAAAGTAGTATACATTACCACTTGATTCTTTATCTTTATGTTTGCGTTTTTTCTTCTGCATAAACAAAATCATGTAATGATCACTCATCACACTCAATGAATTAATGTACAGAATCAACAACAACAAAAAAAAAAACTTACTGCAACTAATGCATCCAAACCCTCCATTGTGGGTGGTTTTGCATATTTCATGGCTGAAATAAAAGTCAATCACATGTTAATAACTTTTATAATATAGAATTTAATGAGTTAAAAATGAAAATTTTCAATTGATGCACACAACATAAATAATAAACCAAACAACATGAAAGCAAAACAAAAATTACCATCACTAGTTAGTAGATCATGTGTTATTGAGTATCCACATTGTCCTAGAGAGACCAGCTACAATTTAAATGGATTAGGTTTTGGATATTGGTAAAAATTAAACTTAAAAAACATATTTTCTAAAAGAAAACTTATTTTTTTTACCTGCATAGCAGTGACAAATTCTTTGAAACCTAGATATCCTTCTCGTTTTGTATCTGCAATTGCCCATACCTTATTTCAATAAAAAAAGAGTAAGGAAGAAAAATATTAGTTATAAAAAAAAAGAACAAATATCAAAATAAAAATGTAAATAATGTCAAATAATGTAACTTAAATAAATAACTCATATTTGATTTTAAACAATTTCATATCTAAGAGAAAAATGTTATCTCACAATAAAATCATAAAATAGAAACCAATTTTTAGAGACCAAAATAATTAGCTGCAATAGTAACTAAATTAGAGACCATTTTAGAAACTAAAAGAAAAATTGATTTCTAAATTAGTTTTTATTATTTTTTAAATTTGTATCTAATTAGCAATCAAGGTTTTGACTACCAATTATTTAGTTTCTAAAACCTTGGTTGCTAATTAGATACCAATTTATAAACTATTTAACAATAATAAAAACTAATTTAGAAACCAATTTTTGTTTTAGTTTTTAAAATGGTCTCTAATTTAGTTAATATTGCAACTAATTATTTTGGTCTCTACAAATTGATTTCTATTTAATCAACTTTTACCTACATAAATTTGAAAGTTTTCAAAAGGATAAAACTTGCATACTTACCTATAGTTCTTTATGTGATGATATTTGGTCATTCATTGCTAATATATATCTTATTAAATGAATTACATATTACCAAAGCAAAACTTTAAATATGATTAAAATATAAGTTTTTCCCTTTTTAAAAATACCCATTAAAATACTCATTAGTAATGATAATAATCATAGTTAGTTAAATTCCCAAATTCAATAATAGTTTTTGGATTAAATGATGAAAAAGTTTCAAGTAATTTATTCAATATGATTATGAAAAAGTGCATCCATGATGTGACCAAATCACTGTAAAATTGTTATGCACTTAAAATTTCAATAATCCATAAATAAACCATCTTTGTCAATATATAATTTTTTGTTTATATGCATAAAATAAATCTATAAAATACAAAACCTGCTTTAATTCTTGTCGTGACAAGTTTGACATGGTAAAAAGCTTGATGGCTTCTTTCCCTGTAAAGCGACCATCTCCATCTGAAAAACACCAAAAATGCAGAATATTCCCATTATTTTAAATCACATGCATTTAGTTTTGCATAAATCAATCACATGAATGACAAATGAAGAAGGTTAATAGAAAGAATCTTAACAATTATTTTCACTCAATCTAATTCAACTTTTTTATTGTTTTGGACATTTAGGAATGGAATGAAACAAAATCTTAGAAAACTAGTGATTAATTATGCAAAGGATTTGAATTATGGTAAAAGACAACAAAGATTGAAAGGTTTATATATTGGTTGAATCATTCACTGATAAAAAAATAAAGATAAAAAGGTTGTTGAAATGAGAACCTGCATCAGCATAATTGAACCACTCTTCGTATAGGGTTTGATAGTCTTCAAAAGTTGAATCAATGGGTACTATCTCAAGTCCCATGATAAGAACAATACAGAAAATATGATTCTTTTTTTTTTTGTTTTATGAATTTGGGTGAGATGTGAAGAGGGGTTCGAGATGCATGCAAATGGTTGGTTACATGAGAAGGAATTGCACTGGTGTTGTTTCAAGCAATATTTGATACAAATTTGGTGTTTTTAAATTGTGAATGTTGATGTTCAATGCTAAGAGATGTGTTCAGAACCTAGAATTCAAATTTCCATTAATAACTACATAAGTTAAATGAAGAAACTATCTTAAAAGTTTTTTTTTAAATTTTTTTTAAAAAAATAGTTATGTGAAAGGTTTGACAAAATTATTACACAACTTATCATTTAATGTGAATTTATTTAATTTGGAATCAATTAAAGCACCTAAAAATAGTTGTATTGTTTTATTTTCGTGAGTTGTATTTGGTAAAAGAAAATGTGTAGTTATAGTTAAAAAAATACTAAAAGTATACTCCATATTTTATTATTGATTAAACTAAATAATTTTCTTATGAGTATAGTTGTAGTATATTTTTAACACTTATTATTGTGATACTATATTTTTAATATTTACTAACATATGGGTAAAATACATTAAATTTCATTTCAATAATAAAGGTGTTAAAATAAAATTATAAAATAACATGTTAATATATTTTTAAAACTGATATATTATCAAAGTGTTGAGACACTTTGTACTCGATTGAGATCAAAACATTATAAGGTTGGAATATCGATTAAACTAAAATTAATGTTTCGTTGATTTAGACAAGGTCGAATTTCTTTTAAGCTATTTTTTATTTGACATTATTGAGATTCTTTTCTTGCCAATATATGATAATGTACATTACTCAAAATTTTCTTTTCTTAGTCAATGTTTATGGAGCTTTATCTTGATGAATGTCAATTAGGTTTGTTGATTGACTTTTATGTTGTTATTTTTTTAATCAATGTGTTGAAATTTCTTTTAACTATTAAATACTTTTAAATATTAAAAGGATTTTTATATTTAGTGATAATTGAAATATTGTATAAAAAATTAAAATTCAATAAATTTAGAATTATTTTATGCAATCAATTATCTCCCTACTTTTTCCTTAAAAATGATAATTATATAAAAAGATATATAATTATTTTTAAATTACAAGATTAAAATAAAATCACATTTAATTTAAAAATGTTTTTTTTTTCTTTTTAAGCTTAATTTAAATTTTTTGTTTTAGAGAAAGTACACTAGAGAGAGTTTCTACAAGCTTACAGAAAATACTCTCTTAATTGGCACAAATAATATTAAGATGCCTAGATAGACCTACACAAAAGGAAATGGCTTAAATAAGCTGATATAAAATGCAGAAGACTTATGCAAATGACCTAAAGCAAACATGAAATGCAAATAGATCTAGATAGACAAATATGAAATGCAAAGACTTAGATAAGTTGATATGGAGTAAGATGTGCCTTATTTATTAAACCTTTTCTGTCCAAACCCTTATTTTGTAAAGACAAATATCTAAACAGTAGTTAGATTAAAGACGTGAATCAGGTGAATGAGTATAGTCATACAATAGTTCAAACACCCGAAGCAGGGATGTAAAATACCTGCAGAGAGAAATGGATGTGAAAGAAATACAAGAAAATATAAAGGGAGAAGAAATGGTGAGTGTTAAAATAACAGAAGCAAAAAAAAGGGATATGACAAAATCAGAGTTGCAACCAAATCACCAAATATTTGGGTTTTTAAAGTTGGGTAGAGTTAAAGTACTGAAAGATGTAGTTGGAAGTAGCTGCTTGTTTTTGCCACAACAAGGATTCACATCCTCCTTTCTTTTTTAAATACAATTTTCAGACTTTCCTAATAAGAAGATACAACCTCTGATCAAGTTCAAACTTGTTGCAATGAGAAGTATCTCCCTTCAACAGCATCAGTAGCCCACCAAATGAAATATTTAGCTCCCTACAATACAAAGCCCATGAAAATTATGATTATTTAAAAGAATAACAAAGATTGAATTATTAATGTAATGATCGCATTCATCTCTGACTAGGGGAGCTGCTACTAAGAATAAAACCAACTACATAATCTCAACTTCAGAGAACTCTTCATCTCATAATCGAAAGATAATTCCCAACTGATTGGCACAACAGAACTCAACAATGCATAGATAATGGTCGATTTTATTTAGTGAGCAGTGTTATTTACATACAAAATAAGTCAATCGGCACTATATGAACTACAAATATGCGATTCACTTATTCATTTCATGCTCGTAATCAATTAAAAACAATTAAAATCCGAAGGACGAACCCATGGTTCCTGGTTACTAGCTTCTAAATGGCTATTTGGCAACATGCAGGCCATACATAATTAAGGTACTGAGATTAATTTAGTTATTTTAGTAAATTATTAAATATTCATATGAAACTCAAAACTGGAAATAGACATACGCCTTTTCACGCCCAGAACCCTCTGTTATCCTGTAGAGCTTCCCATACATGACATATTCAAAATTGTTGGCCAGTGATTGTCGATTGATCTGGAAAAAAAACATATAAAGCAGAATTCTGTAAGCCAAATTAAATTAATTAACTGAGTTGAAAATCAATAGAGAAAATATAATAGAAAAAATAGCTAAAAATAAAAAGAAAATTAAGAAAGACAAAGGGAACTATTAGCTATAAATTGGGTTATGTATAGATCACACCACCACCCACAAAGTTTGTTAAAAGCACCATGGATTGGCATCAAGCTCACGATTCAATACAGACTAGCATTGAGCTTAAGATCCTACGCAGAGAAAAAATCATTCACAAAAATAGAAACCCTCATTGTTGTTGGCCTACACAAATTGGCTGTTTGTTTTCTATGACTCAATCAACTCACGGCCATAACATCAAGTTCTGGCGTCATTTGACATACTGCTGTAAACCTATCATCCCTCTTCAACCACAACAACTGTGAACCAAGTATTCATCGAGAACCCAAAATCACAATAACCAGTGTTAGTTGGTTTTATTTAAATATTTTTATATTCTCAGATGACAGAAGCTACATGAGTTTGTGTAGACTCCAGGATTTGACAAACTTGATGGCATATGTTCTACAGCAATGTATTTTGTATATTACCAGTGTCCCAGTTATCATGATTTACCAGGAGAAAGAAACATCTTTAATTAGGAAAAAAAATATAAAGGAATTCAAGCCTGAGAACTGTTAGAAGGCTTGATTAAAAATAATTAAAGTTTTTCATCTATTTTCTTTTCATGGTGGTTAACCAGAAGAATGGCCCTTTTTAGGCTGGGTTCATATATCTTTAAACCCATCATTCTCTTTTAACTCACTCTCGAGCTATAAATTTGCATACTATTTAGTATAACTTTAAGAAGACAGAGGAAAAGATTGTGTCCTCTGTAGTTTTAGTCCTTTTTAAATTATATGATCTGAGTTATATCCCAAATGTATTACGTAAAAAATTATAATATATGAGATACTCCCACAATATGTATGTAAATGTATCACACAAATGCCAAAATCAAATAGAGGTAAAACATTGATATGCCGGAGTATTTGGGAGTCATAGATACTTGAAACGTGTTTTAGTAAGAGAGCTGCCAAGTGGTTAGATACAACCATAGATACTGAATATTCCAATACACAATAAAAAGGCACTAAATAAAAATTTAGAAAGAGCAAACTGTGTATTAAACAGAGAAATTTTGCTTCTTACGGAATTAAATTAAGCAATAGTGTCATGTAATCATCAAGATCCATGCATTCAAAGTACAAACCACTCCAGCCACATCAACCATGTCTACGCTCACCATTAACCCAATTTATGTTTTGAATTACAAGTTCATGATGAAGGACAGAAGCTCCCAGTCACAGAAAACTTAATAACAATTATAAAGTAAACAAAGATAGCCAGACACCCGAGGCTTTAACAAGAATAAGAACAACCACTCAGCATTAAATGCACCTTCTAACAGTAACTAATGCTTTGTACCATGATTTCACTTGACAATCATAATAACAATCCTTTAGAGTGAAACAAAGGTTCATTGTACATAATAAATTTCTTACCTGAGTATAATAGCCAGTATCTGGTGTTCCATCAGGATTAAGTGATGAAACAAGCACAAGGGTGAATTTCTGACCGACCTTCAACGGATATATCTCAGAATTGATATCAAGGTGCATAAACATGTCAAACTTTTCACTTCTTGCTTCAATTCGAGTAACTTGAGATGAACAAAATCGAAGCATTAGAATAAAATACGCAGAACAAGATAAAAAAAACATCTCTAGTAAGACAAAATAACCATGTCACGCTACAAATGGAAATCGAATAACAGCCAAACTTTAATGACGAGTTTTGATGGGGAATTTTAAGAAAATAAATTCAATTTTTAAGTGAATCTAAAATATCATACATCAAAAACACTTCTTTGGACATCAAATCTAAAGAACTTTTAGAATGACAGAAATTTTACACCTAAAATAAAACTTTGGGATATTATTTATCTTTTTCTCTCTATCTTCCCCACCCACCTTTCTCTCTCTCTCGCCCTTCCCCTTTCTTAATTTGCGCTTCTATGAATCATAGAAGCTATCCAAATTCGCTTCTTACTTTTTATTTCAAAACAATTTCACACGTTGAATTAAAAACATCAAGTACCAAACAACGAATTTTAAACACACTAAACTTAATTCGCTTCATCCAAACTAACTACTTTAAAAATAAAAAAGAATCTAATTGAAAAAAAAAGAGACAAAATAGTCTATGCATATATGCACAGAGAGTTTTTCCACTGTCAACCTCGTTCCTGATTGACTGTCAGTGTCATGCATTTTAAATTCCACGAAATTTTGAAATCCATTTCACAAAAACAACAAAACGAGATTCCAAAAACAAAAACAAAAAATCGAAATCCAATAATACACAGAGAGCTCAAAGGGAAAAAACCCTAGACATGTATAACAACAAAGTATGACAAGCTAAACCAAACAAACAATATATGAAGAGAATTGAAGCATTGAAGAAACAACACAGATGCGAATAACAATAAGAATACCTCTTTCGAATAATTTTTTGTCATCGGGGTTCAATTTTTCTACTCTAAAAATATCCTCGAAGAGATTATTCTCCACCATGGCTGAAACAGAAAAGCTTGTGAAGCCAAACACAACGAAACTGACAAAAAAAAAAGCAACGCAGAGAAAGGCGAATTACGAAGAAGCATAAGAATCGCAAAATACGAACGAAGATTAGAAGAAGAAGATTGTTGTCAGAACAGAACCTGCGGTTCGTGTCCGGTTCCGGTTCGTTCGGTACAGTACACTACTCTGCCTTATGACTTAAAAGGGACTAAAGTAAAGTAATGAATAAATGAAATAAAAGGAAGCAGAGAAGGTGTTCGAGAATTTTCTTTAATGGGCCTGCTCTTCAATTACCTGACTGTTTCTTCCTGCACCTCCATATCTTCTTCTGCCACCTCCATCATACACATCATGAAAATACATTTTTATCCTTTTTTGTCATCCCATAAATTAGTTTTTGGATTATGTAATCTGGAACATATTTAAAAAAAGAATTCCGGATTACATAATCCATAAGCTAAATAAGACTTCTGGATTATGTAATCCGGAAAGTAATCATGCATCTCAAAAAAGGCTTCCAGATTATATAATCCGGAAAGTTAATTATAATTTTGAAGAATGACTTCTGGATTATGTAATCCGAAATACTATAGAGAGATATTTTTGAAAATTCAAAAATTTATGGAGGTGAGAGAAGAAGGTATGGAGATATAAGAAATTAAAAAATGTCCCTATGTAATAGATACCCTGTCAACTTTTCTACTTGATGTATGATGTGTAGAGAATTAATGTATATAATTACTTGTATTAAATCAATTGTGTGTGTTTTGTATTATGTTTATGTTATATTATTTTACTTTAATTTTTATATACTTACCTTATATTATGTATTTATGACTGTGATATGGTTATGATTATTGTGTGATGACACTAGAACAAGTGGCAGTTGGAATAAATGTAGAAGCAACATTCCTAAAAATATTTGAGAAATTTTAAATTTTCAGTTTTTTTTATAAATATGTATATTTTATTACTTTTGAATAACGCTTCATTTACTCTATGATATTTGTTTTGCCTAGTAACTTTCTAAGTTTTGTTATTTTTACAAATGTTATATAAGAAAAATGTTATATATGATTTGGAGAAAGCTCAAAAGTTGAAATTTATTAATGTCTGATTGGAATGTGACTCTGTATTGATTTGTGGTGCGTTTACTTATATGACAAATGTTCTTTAGATGTTTCGTAATCGATTAAATACTTAGTGGAAAAATTTAGTTTAGGGTTACTCATATTTTTCGTAAAAGGAATGCGTGTGTTGATAAGTTAATTAATTTATGATTTATTCATAGAGAATCATTTCATTGGTATAATCGACTTTCATCTAGTTTGTTCTTAAAATTCGTTATTAATAGGTATAGTCTATCTATGTATCGTTTTTGCTAACATGAAAGTTTTTTATAAAAAAAAACATTTTAATGCACCAAACAATTAATTATCTTATTATATTAAGAACTCTAACCTCACTGGTTTTCCTATTAATTCAATCACACGTGCGAAAGCCAAATATCAATCGTGTCGGTGTTTGTGTGTGACGGAAATTTCAAGTCTGAGTAGAAGATAAAAACGCGTTGAATTGTTTTAGCAATTAACAAATAAAAAACAAAAATAATTTATTTTTTCTATTTTAAAAATTACATTTTCTATTAACAATCAAATAAAACGCCAATAAAAATGTGATATTATAAAATCCTCACGGACACAAAAACAAAATTGAAACCTTTTATGTTATATAATATTAATAATAATATAATTTTAAAAAAATTAAAAGCACAAAATATTTTGAATAATCATTTATTGACAATGAGTATAATAGTCTTAACTTCAAACACACTCATATTTTTAATATGATTTGTTTTATACCTAGACATGATATCATCATCTAAAAATAGTTTTTAAACACTTCCTTAAAAGATTAATCTTTATCATTTTTAATTTAAAATTTGTAGTTTATATTATTTTATGTATTACATCGTGATAATACCATGTTTATAGTTTTTAAAGTTCGTACTCTTTAGCTTATTTTAGAATTTTATTTTTAAAAAATACTTAAATTTGAAAAAAAAAATATACTCATTAATTTATATATATATATATAATAACTTTTATTTTATAAATAAATTAAATCAAAGTCACAAACACTTTATGTAGGTAGTCTCGTCTCCATCATACCTTAGTTGTACACGGTTCCACCAACTCTAAGCTTAAAGAAAATAATAATAATAATAATTATTATTATTATTTTAAAAATTATAATGATAATAGTAATTCTAATAATTAGTAGTAGTGTAACATACGTTGTTGAACTATTGATTTATATTAAACTTTTAGAAAAAAAAATGATTTTATTTTTTTAAACTCAAGAAAAATTATTGTAATTTCTCAAATAAAAAATTATTTCAAATATAAAAGGCTAAAATATTTTTTTTAAACTATTTGTAGTCTCTCAAGTTATCAGTGATTAAATTTTGTTTTCTAAATTTAAGGAACTAAAATATTTTTTTAATTTACGAGGCCATATTAAATTTACTTCGAAATTGAAAGATTAAAAAGATAATTAATTTTTTAATTAAAACTCAAATTCCACATTTTTAATAAAAGCATGTTCCAAAATTTTATTACATCGATTATAATTTAACATAAAAAAACTATCTACTATTACGTTTTAAAAAAGCAAGTGTTAGAAGTTTCCTTATTTTAATCATTAGTCATGCACCAAACTAATTATATTTTGAAAGCATAACTAAAATTATATGAAAATAAACCGATCAACATACATAGATGTGATGATAAACATTTTTATCTGCACTTCAAGCTAATCTTTTACACTAAGATTATTTTTATTTTAAGTTTAATAAAAAATTATACATACAATAATTAATTAATTATTTAATTAATGGCCAACGTATTTGAATGATATTAACTTGAAAATAAACAAATTAAGTGATTGAAGTCTGAGTTCAGTTCACACCAAACCTATGTAGTACAGACACTCACACGGATATGACACAAACACAGAGATACGTAAAACCTCTAAAATATAGGACACTGGAACACGAATCTATATATTATATAATTATGAATTATATAAATTGACAATAAAGATTTATGTACACAAGTATGTTCCAAATTATTATTTTTTTAGTAGAAAAATGTTTTTCATGACTGGTTCAAAATAATTTGTTTCTTATTTTTATAATTATAATAAAAAATTATACAATAAGTTTGAGTTTTTAAAAAATTAATGTATTTTTTCTTTTTAAGATTGTGTTAGAACCGTACTAGAATTGTCAGAAATTCAACAAATATTTTTTGAATGGTACACTTCACAGATACGTGTTCTACAAGTGTCATACGAGTTTCAGCGTCCAAGAGTTTCATAACTCCAAACAAACTACATAGTACAAACAAACCTACCTTTTCCATGGTTTTGTCGTTCCTCCATTCTCTGGTTTTTTGTTATTTATTTTGCAATCTTAATTATGTGTTCTATAAAAGGGTGGTGCAAGAATAGCATAGCATGCATTAACGTGTTTGTTTGCAAGCCCTTTCTCTTTCTCCTCACGCTCTCTTCCCACATTCTTCGCTCTCTCTCTTTCATTGCCACCCTCCATTCTGCCACTTCCTTTCTGGGCTCCCTTCATCTTCTCTCTCCACCCTTTTGCTTCTTCTTGTTCAATCTCTCATCTTTCTCTCTCTCTCTGCCGAACACCTCCTTCAGCCTTTCCTCTTCCGTGGTCCCCTGCCAAATATTCAGGTATGCTAATGCTCCTTCACAATAATTAATAACAATAACAATAACAAAAGCATTGATGTTGATGTTGTTGTTTTGTATGGAGTTGGCTAGGATATGTGTGTGTCTTTTTCAATATTCAAACACGGATAATGATGTGACAATGTTTTATGATTCTTATAACTGAATATGTGCCATGTTGGTTGCATTTTTCTGGTTTGATGCCAACCATGTCATTGTTTTGTTTTTTTTTTGGTTTTTGCTACGTTGGAGGTGTGAGTGGGGTTAAGGGAGGAGGAAAATGGCATCAAAGAATGGCCAATTGAGCAACAAGGTCGATAAGGGAATGAGGATTAAGGGAGAATTTGTTTTCTGTTGGTTTATTATAAATTGATATCAACAATGGCAATGTCCATCAACTTCTTTTCTGAAATGTTAGACAAGACAATGTTTGATTTTTTCTGTAGCATTCACTGTTGAAGATTTGATTCTTTCTTCTATAAGTCATTGTTTGGATTCTATAGAAACCTATCTGATGAAGCAACGGATAAATAAGTCTTTTGCGTATCAATTTTTAAACTACGGAATTATTGGATTTTGTTTTTGCTGGATACAAGACATTCAGACAGAAAGTATAATTAAAACTTAAAGGCCAGTAATTTCATCTGGCGATTATTGGAATTTATTTCCTTTTCTTTCTGCTATGAAGATCTTGAAATCCAAATAAAAGTTGTTGGAATGTGTTCCCATTTATGCATCGGTTTTCCTCCCTCTTTTTATAAAGGATCATGATTGCTAAGAGTCCATGAAGCTTTTCAAAAACCTTTGTAGGCGAAAATTTGAAGATCTTAATGTCTGCAACATGTAATAAAATGCTAAGAATAGCTCCAAGCTTTGTGCCTTTCTCCTACCCCTTTTTTTTAAAAACTTGGTTGTACCCTTAAATTTTGTTTATTTGAGTTATATTTACAGCATTTTATTAAATGAGAAAAACCTTACCTTGTACATTAGTTGATTTGGATATTATTGTGAAAGTTTCTCTTGAGGTGAATCAACTTCAGAGGTGAAGATATAGATCATATTTTTTTTTGTTAGTTAGTTCCATGATTAAGACTTAAAACTTGACTCAAAGAAATCCAAATTTGCAGGGAAGATGATGGTCGGAGGTTCGGTTGAGTTGGAGAGCATGTTTTCTTTAAGATCTCCTAAAGCAGATATGGAAAATGACTTGTTTGGTGGTAAACCAGAAAAAACAAGGAGTAGAGACAGTAGTGGCAACTGGTTGGAGAAGAACATATATTCGCCATTGCGGGGGCAACAGAATCAATGGGATCAAGCTGCACTGAGGTTGCAGAAAGTTTACAAAAGTTTTAGGACAAGGAGGCAACTTGCAGATTGTGCAGTTCTTGCAGAGCAGAGATGGTTAGTTTCAACACATGTACCTGGGTAAACACAATTGGAATTTACATGAAACATTGTCCATTTTAATTGTTATTTCTTCTGTCAGTTAATTTTCTACACTCTCAACCAACCAGAAATCAGGGTAGGTATAATTTTGAAGACAATTATTGTAAATGTCAACAAATTTACCATACAATTTGTGTTTGGATGACAGAATAAAAGTAAGTTACATTGTCAATGCATATACTATTTATTCTTCTTTTGTATGAGAGTGTGCACTTTAAGATTTAGGAGTCTTAGAGCAATCTCATAGATTAAGTTGAAAGATAAGGGAATTGAAAAAGCTTTCATAACCATGTGCTTGTGGTCTCTACCAAAGACAAAGATGTCCCTAATATTGTTAATGTTACTGAGTTAAATTCTTATGCATAGGTGGAAGGCTTTGGATTTTGCTGAACTCAAGCGCAGTTCAATATCTTTTTTCGACATTGAGAAACCGGAGACGGCCCTTTCGCGGTGGTCAAGGGCAAGAAAGAGAGCTGCCAAGGTAGGTTCTGACATGAGTTGTATCATAATATGTTGAGTTGTTGATGTTGTAGATTGAAAGACTATTAAGCTGTTTTTGGTCTGTGTTTAATAATAGGTTGGAAAGGGTCTATCTAAGGATATGAGGGCTCGCAAACTTGCTTTGCAGCACTGGCTAGAGGCAGTAAGTCTCATAGCTAAAGTGATATTGTTCAAATTAAACTGCTAATTTCTCTAAACTGGTTATCAACTTGAACAGATTGACCCTCGACATCGCTATGGTCACAATCTTCAATTTTATTATGTCACATGGCTTCGCTGTGATAGCTATGAACCTTTCTTCTATTGGTAAGATTGAAACAAGAATGACAATTCAGTTTCTGTTTAACAAGTAACTTTCAATCAAACTAATGGATAAATCAACCTACAAGTGTAGGCTTGATATTGGGGAAGGCAAGGAAGTACTTTCTGAGAGATGTTCCAGGTTAAAACTTCAGCAGCAGTGCATCAAATATCTGGGTCCAGTGAGTTTATTGTTCTCTTTGATTTCCCTTTTTATTTTCTTTTTCAACCAGATGGATCAATATCATGTTAAAATATGTCAGGAACAGGCCATGATATTTCACTTCAGAGAAAAACTCAAATCTTCTTTAACATGTAAAAGTAACTTTAAAAGTTGTTTCTTTGGTAGGTGGAAAGAGTGGATTATGAAGTAGTTATTGAGGGTGGAAGGCTCTTGTACAAGAAATGTGGGAAATATGTTGACACAAAAGGAAATGCAAAGTGGATTTTTGTACTTAGTACATCCAAGACTCTTTATGTAGGGCAGAAGAACAAGGGCACATTTCAACATTCAAGCTTCCTAGCAGGGGGAGCCACATTGTCTGCTGGTAGACTAGTGGCAGAGGATGGTGTTCTTAAGGTATGAAAAAAACATAAAAGCCATATTTTCATAACAGATATTGTATATTGTTTTCCATTTCTTTTTCTTTCTACTGACAATAGACTTTTTCAACTCCAAAGGTAGTTTGGCCTCACAGTGGGCATTATCTCCCAACAGAAGAAAATTTTGAGGAACTCATGTCATTCCTTATGGAGAATAATGTGGATCTTACAGATGTAAAGGTAAAATGACTAAATGGTAACTTTGCTTCAGTCTAAGATATAGCATCTGTCAATCTAAAGCAAATTTCCATTCAGCATTTGCATGACTGAAGAAAATTAAACTCCACATTAACATAACTACATATTCACTATTATTTCATTGGTGTACTTAGAATCATGCATAGATTTTAACTTTAGCCATAACAACATGCATAGAAAATTAGCTAATTGCCATTTTCGTAACATCACTTAATGAAAATTCTTGTGGAATGCTGATTGCCATTTTCTTATATCCAGACAAATCCAGAAGAAGAAGATGGCATGGGCGAACTGAACCAAGATATCTTCCTACACAATCTTGTAGAGGCCATGAAACCTCCAAACACTGAAACAGAAAGTCCCAACTTATTAGCTGAAAAGCTTCCTGACTTGAGAAATGAGGGTTCTAATGCTCATTCAACCTCTCAACCACCCTTGTCAAAATTGTCTGTAAGATTAGGATCAAAAATAGCAAAAATTGAGATACCAAAAAGAGTCACACTGTCTGAAGTTTTTGGAGAGCAAGAAAACGGTCCACGTACCCAATTTTATTCTCCAGTTACATCAGACTGTGGTTATGAGACAGCAGAAGAATCCTTTATAACTGAGGAAGAATTCATGGTTTCCAAATCAAACATGTTTGTTGAAAATCAAGATGAAGAAGATGAAAATACCATTCCAAAGGAGCAAATCTTGAAGAGGATAGATTCACACAAGGGAAGGAATTCATATCAATTGGCTAATCACTTGTCTACTAAATGGACAACAGGTGCAGGCCCTCGAATTGGTTGTATGAGAGACTACCCTCTAGAGCTGCAGAATTTGATTTTGGAGCAGCAACATTTGTCTCCAAGGAAAAGAACAACAGCTCCATCTCCCCGGATTCCATCTTTATCTCGCTTCAGCCATCATGTTGCTTTTCCATCTTCTTTGCCTGCTGCTCCAAGTGCCTTAATCAGCTAGTGTATCAGCTAACAATACATAGGATGAAGTGGCAATTAAAAGATGCCACTTCTGCTGAAAAAATGACACAGGAGTTCTTTTTGCAATGCTTTTTAGTGCCATTCTTCAAACCATATAGTTTTTGTAGGTCATGTGATGGATGAGGAACAAAAGAACTTTGTATGTTCTGGTTCCAAATGAGGAAAGAAACTGATTGGCCTCTTTCATCCAATCTAGATTGAGATAATAGCAACTTGCAAATCATTAATAACATGTATAGTTATGCAGAAAATTTCTCAAATCCCCACCTTTGTGTTATCCTTCAAAGTATCTACTCTATTTATCTTATATATGATAGCATGAAAGGGAATAGACAATATGAAATAGGTAGAGTCAGAATATATTAATTGTCACTGACAACAAAATAACACCCTGATTAGGTTGAGATGTGTACAATATGATGAATGCATTTGGTGTTCGTGATTGAGTTTCTTAAGAAGTGAACAAGTCTAACTCAGCATTACAACACCAACTTGTAAAGTGAGGTTTGCATTCACTTATATACTATAAATTGACATTATCTCTAGTTGCTATAGATCTTCAAGACATTCCTTCACGTCTTAAGAAGTGAATTTTAAGTCTAATTCAACTTACAAAACCAACTTGTAAGGTGAAATTTGTACCCATTTATATACTATGAATTGACTTTATCTCTAGTAGACGTGAGATGTCCTAACATAGTTGAAAGTTGCAACACTTTTTTTCAATTATGTTGTTTGTGGCTGCTATTATAAAGAAGAGTTCCAAACAAAAGAAAAACATTAGTTTCAAGCAACTAGTTCCTCAAAAAATAAAACACAGCCCTGCTTTCAGTTATTATTGTGTAGAAAATGTTGACTAGAAACATAAAAATATTAGGTTACATCTACCTCTAAAATTTTATATGCAGAAAATTTATAATATATAATCTCTAGAACATGTACTTAGTTTTCACTCCTTTATTTTCAAACAAATCCTGCATTATCTTCCATTTCCAGGCATTCATTCTTTAATCACTTTGAAAGTCCTCTTTCTTCCTTACAAATTTGACACATTACTTCTTAAAAGGCTTTTGCAATTATGTAGCCAGTGGAACCACACATGTTCTTGTTAATCTTCCTCTGTTATCTATAATGAAAACAAATTCATTTTTCTGTAAGACTTTCCTTTTTTTCTCAACACCAAAATTGTCTTCCCATTCTCTGTAACTTAAATTAAGATTGATTGATAAGTTGAGAAAAAAATTTCACCTTAAAGTTAATAATTTAAAGATAAAAATCAAAAGTTTTTTGCAAAAATCTAAAAAGAATCTCTCCACACAGCAAAAAGCTTCACAAATTAACGAGTCAAAACTAACTATAAAAATTAACAAATGTCTATTTGCTGTAAATACTATCTTATTAGGATAAAAAATATGTGCTACCTATGATAGAGGAGACAAAGTCATCTGAACCAGCTATGCTTCGTAAGGTAGTTGTTTGTGACAATCAATATTACACTGATTCTTTAGGTTCATTTTTGCTACTAGGTGCACAACACCTCCCTTATAAGGCTTCAGAAACTTAAAAGGGTGTATGTATAATGAAAAAAAGGAGTGTCAGTATAATGTTTTCAAAACAAATGGGAGATTATCAAGTCTATCCAGAAAATTGTTATTGGTTCATTCATTCTCAAGTCATTATCACATAACTCAGAAATGTCAAGTTCTGTAAACTTCAGGTGTGTTTGAATTTCAATGGAACACCTAAACCAACTTCTAATTTCCATTAAACAATGTGTCAACATGTTTGACACTTTTTTTCTAGTTCCAGTTAGAAGCAAAAAATGCACCTCAAACTTCAGTTGACTTAAAAGCTACAATAAGTTGCATTTATTTTCAATTCCAATTAATTTCAACTCTTCATTTTCTTAGCGAAATCCAAAGACACACTTCTTGTTTGAGATGTTTAGTCTTCTAATGAAAAGGAATGGAGGTAAATTTTTAAAGGGTGTAGGAAGAAATGTCCTAAAATTATGCAGCTTGGTCATCAAACCCAATGTCCAAAAGAGAAATCCAAGAATTGAGTGATGCCACATACACACATTTTGTTTTACATCCTTATGCTTGTAAAATAAACTACACTGAACACTGAATATTTTGGCTAAAAATGATTGACAAAGAAATAGCAGAGGTATAAAAACAGTACAAAATATTTTCAGTGTAATATTATGAAATATGTTAATGCCATTACATTACATCAAAGTAAAAGTTAATACTACAAACATTTATATATAAAAAAATACTAAAAAATAGCTAGTTTATTAATTTGATACTTGATACAACAAAAAAGATCTCTCCAACTATGCAGGTGTGCACCTTTTTCCAAGAAGAATACAGCGATGTTTGCTATATGAAAGGAAATATTGCATACTCAGCATAGAACAGATTCCATATGAATCGATAGAATTCTGATATTGCATCCTGCAGCATACATGCAGACATTTTAAAAGCAGCTTAAACGCTAGTGGAAGAGATAAGGAATGAAAAGTGCACCATTTGGGCCAGTCGAGATGGTGTACAGAAAGCTATATACACAAAATATTTTAAAAATTGTTTTGATTTTAGTCCTATAATAAAATCATTTATGTGGGAGTCTGCATATTTTTTTTTAAATAATTTGATCACTGTATTTATCTGTTCATATTGCATTGATAAAGAATCTTGGTCTTTATATGGACCCCAAAAGGACAAAGTGGAATTACCAGAACAAGCAAAACAAGTTCTTCTAAAAGCCAATTGACATTGGTATGCTATCATGATCTAATAACACTAAATTGCACGAAAATTGTATCAATCAACCTATTCTTTAGTGCCACAGTAGGAGTATTTAACCAACAAATAAGTTGTGATATTAACTAATGTGCTAAAAGGAGGTTCATGGTATTGATAAGTAGTTGAAGTGATTCATGTCATCCTAAGTGGCTATGCTACAAGAGAAAAAGAACAGAGGTCCAATATCTGAGCATTAAAAGCAGTTAATAAGTTGCTACATTCTTTTTCTTACAGAAGATACAATATTACCTTGGTATAATTTGCTTGTTCTAGTACCCGTACCTGAAATATGAGCAAACAAGTCACGTCTACCTTACAATTTCACAACCACTTGTGTGCATTATGAAAAAAGAAAGAAACAAAAAAATAGAAAACACCAGACAAATCTCTCCTGCATAAAACTAAGGTTACAATAAGCATATAGTGCATGAGATAGACAAAATCTCAACAACACAAAAGAGAAAATGCTTTGCTTTATAATATCAACAAGCATATATTGTGAATACACTCTAATCAACATAACATGCCCCACAATCTTAAGAATGCTATATACTGAAGAAAAAAAAAAACTAATTTTTATGTTGCCATGGATATCTTAAAGGACTTGCAGGTTCCATCTAATATTAAGTTGAAAACAGGTAAAGCTATACTATTAAATGAGAGACAAAGAAGGTTTCCTTGCATGTGAACAAATTGTTTTTTGGACTTAAAATCAGAAAGCACGCACTTGGCAGTCCACTAATATCACAGACTGCATACTAGCACCAACTTCCAGAGCAAAGGCGGAAAACTTCTGTGAGGCTGAATGATTCAACAACCTTGTGAAGATTATGTTAAGGCTTGACGAAACTCTACTATGTTTAGTTCATTGGTTTTGGAAGTAGAATTATGTGTTGCTAGAGATTATCTTAATAGGGAATATTGTACTTGGAGATATTGAGATATAATAAGCTAATGTAATTATGGTAATTAGGATAACAGTTATTCATCCTATTTATGTCTCTTCATGTGAATAACCATTGGCTGTGTAATTTCACACATGGATTTTTTTTACATGTCTTTGTTCTTTTCCTCTTTCAACAAGTGTAAAGCTTTGTGAAACTGGGTTCTTTAATGTTGGATTATGATGCATTTTGCTAGAATATCATGTGAGAATCTCTATCTACATACTTTCTCAGGAAGAGGCTTGTTTTCTTATCCCCTGCATGTTTCAGCTCATCAGTTTTTATTTGATAGAGCTGATGTTTCTTCCTCTATGTTCTGGTGACTCTCTTCTGTTTTCCTCTCTTTTTTCTATTCGTTTATTCCCCCGACTTCCCCTCCCTCAAACTGTTTAAGAAAAAAAAAAAAAACAAACCCTGATAGTCACATTAAAAGTGTCTGATAATGGAGGACCGTTGTAATACTACATTTCATACTGTTAAGAAAAAATTCTAGAGGACAGCTTCCCCATTTCACTAAACAAATGTAACAAAAATAATTAACAAAATACAATTCATAGTGAATTGGATTAAATAAAACATGTATGAAAATCCAATAAACTAGAATGATAACCTTAGTAACAGTCATCAGTCCAATTAACAAACCTGGTAAATCAAGCTTATTGCAAAAGTCATATGAGCTGGTATGAGCAACCAACGCCTGAAATCCTGTCAACGGTTCCATAAAGCATGAGGTTTTGTTTTCATGTATGAAAAAAAAAATTCATGGTAGGCACATGATGCAAGTTGATATTCACCTGAGGCATATAAATTGCTGCCAATACTGAAACAATATAGTTCATCAGCAAAATTCCAGAACCAAGGAAAGCAATGTTCCGAACTCCTAATTTTGTAGCAAAGGTTGATATTTGATACCTGAAGTTAATTGAGACATGCAGCACCAAATTAAAGTGTGACACTTACATTCAAAAATACATATTTATTGAAATAGAGATGAACCGAAAAATCAACAGCTCAGGAAAATAAGATCAATATGAACCTGCAATATGAATGCAACAAGGACCAAGACTTACTTGCGATCTCCTTCAACGTCAGGAAGATCTTTTGTTATAGCAATTACCAATGCGAAAAATGTTACAAAGGTTGTGATGAAAACCACAGGAGAGCTGCAGCCAGAGATACACAAGAAATATATAATAAGCTCGCAAAAAGATAAGCTGGACACTTAAAAAAATATTTGATGAAAAGCTAACACCATCACAAGCTTCAATCATTGATGTTAGCGAAGCACAATTTATATTGAAAGTGTGGAGTTTGTCCTTCTAACATTATGACTGTTATAACTCTATCTTAGATATTTTATTCTTTGTTTCAATTATTTTTTTGGTTGAAGCATAACAAATTTATAATTAGTATACTTTTTGAGTGATCCTCTATTTAAACATCAGAAACCATAAGCTCAGTTGTTCAACACTACCAATTACAGATATGAACAACAAATAATAAGCCATAACCCACCTCCATTCAAATGCAAGTCCAAGGGCAGCTCTAGTGGCATAGTAGACACCAAAGTTAAGGAGAAAACCCCGTACCTACATAAGACTCTTCAGTCAATCTTGTTCAAATATATCCCCAAATGCTTAAAAATTCAATTGCCAACTGAATTTATCCCAAAAGAAAAAAAACGAACAAATTGACAAATTGTATATAGTACTGAAAAGTTTGGGACTTGGGAAGATATATCATACCGTAGCAATTATAAGAAATGCAGCAACAGGAAAGCGTTTCATTCTAAGTGGAGGAACGGAATAGATGGTACCCAAGAAAAGGCCAAGTGTGTAAAGAGATAAAATGAAGGGCCCAAAGTTGAACCCCACAATAAACAGGCCAGCTACTGCAAAAAATATAACCAAGAACCATGCAGATTGGACAGAAAGATCTCCAGCAGCTATAGGTAAATAAGGTTTGTTTACCCTGAAAAAGAATATAAAACCAACTTTGAGGATTTATCTAATAGACATGTAACTACAAGTGGAAAAATATTAGAACCAGAACAGAAGAGTCTTAAAATGAAATTCCTGTGCAGTTAATCATGTTCGAGAAGAAAATATTGAAACTTGGAAGAAATGTGAAAGGAGAAGGACAGAGAGTAAAAAGAACAACAAGAAGACAGCAAGTGATAAGACAGTTGTTTATATTTCTGGACCATACTTGTCAATGCTAATGTCATAGATTTGATTGATGCCAACTATATAACCATTTCCACAGATCAGAGCAAAAAGACCAGAGAAAGCTTTGAACAAAAGAGACCACTTGATCAAATTTGTGTGCTCAATCAATGCTCTTGCCACCAAAGCACTGTAAAAACAAAGAGAAAATGAAGCTTAGAGAAAGTATACTTAGCATGAAGCTGCATGAAACAGTTGCTGGCTAGTTATAAAGTTACTCACAATGAGCCTAGTGCTGTACCACGTATAGTATGTGGCCTTAAAAATCTCCAGCAAGCATCTTTCAAATCTAAAATTCTCTCAACTAATGGACGATCAGATCCAGCGGCTCCAACTCCAGTGCAAGCCTGCCAGCATTCTTTTCATTTAAACTGATAAAAAAGACTCAAATCTCATCCAAAACCAAAAAGGTAAAAAATGTCCTTTAAACCAAACTAAAGTCAACTATAACGAAGTTAAAGCGACTAATAAATGGCTGCAATTGCAGCTAAACTGTTCACCCCAAGCCCAAACTTGAATGCTAAACTTCCTTCCAGTCAGTGACTTCACTTAGGAAACTTTACAATCTCTCTAGTACATGTGATTGAAACAAACCTTCCAAACCTACTTATGTTAAATGAATAAAACTAAAAATTATGTGTGTATTAAAAAACAGAAAGGGGGATGGAAAGGTAATTGGGTCAGCATGTTTCTGAACCACCAGTTTCTGAACAATCAGATCACTTTAACCAGTCCTTACACGAAGTCATGAACACCAGAAGAGTGAAACATGCTCAAAAGAAATGGCATTCCAGACGGTCATTATTTACAGATTGAAAAATGGCCCATTATTCAAAACACAGAAGGAACCACAATTTGAAAACCTTCAATCATACCAAAACCATATTCACCATGAACTGTTCAGCAAAAACCATGAAGTTTACTGGTTTTTTGTTCTCAGAAAAACAGAAGCAAATGAATCAAAATTGGAACTTTAAGGAAAGCAAACACACCCTTATGGAAGTGGGTCTCTGGGGTCTCTTGGAAACCGGAATTGAGCAGCATTTGTGTTGGTGATGTTGCAACCCAATTGAGTGGAAGTATGTGGAAAATCCTAGAGTGGCTTTGGTGCACACTATAGCTGATTTCAAAGAGGGAATTGTGGAAGGAAGGCGATGTGCAGTTGGAGAGAGTGAGAGCTCCATTCGAAGCTGAAAAGAATTGTCTGAAAAGTCTTTCCTGAAACACAGTCACAGTTGCATAGGGTGGTTGAAGATCATGGTGAATACCTCAAAAGCACATTAAGAACATGAATTTTGGAAAAACAACATTGTTTTTTTGTGGGGATTGCTTTACATTCATTGGCATTGATTTTGTTGGCAGACCTATCCATCACTCAAACAAGCTATCATTCTTGTACTGTCACCACCACTTACCTTAGATTATGTTTTTCTTCTTCTTTTTTTTCTTAAATAATAACAACAATAATATTATTTAGTTTACTATTTATATAAAAAAATTCAAATATTATGATCAACATTTTTTTTATTATTTTCACTTTGTGTAAAGTTATATTGATGAACACATAAGCTTTTAGAAAAAATAAAACATGAAAAAGCCAACAAAAAATGTAAGATAGAACAATGATTTTTTTTAACATATCAGCATATTATTACATATTTAATGGTCGATAAGCTGCAGAAAATTAAAAAAATAATGATAAATATAAAAACTATGAAAACTAATATTAAAATATCATTAAATTATATTTTTGAGAAAAAAAAATAATTCAAGTTTTAAAAAATATGTTAGATAAAAGAGATAAATGATTATTTAAAAATTAGATAGAGTACAAATATTAATTTATTAAAAGTATGAGAAAACTGTGTATTTATTTCAAAATTATAAGGATGTAAGTTTCATTTAATATTTTCAAATAATAAATAGACACAAATTTTCCTGGCTATTATGATAAAATTTCATAATGTTTTTCTTCAAATATGTTTTTTATTCTTCATAAATTATTCTTTTTTTATTTTTAATAAATATTTTAAAAATTATCTCTACTACATTTTTATTTTATTTTTTTCATCTAAGTTATTTTATTTCATTATTACAATTTAACTGAAAAAATTATCACAATAAAAAAAACAGTTAAAGAAAAATTATTAAGTACAAAAAAAAAGAATTTCAATAATTTATCAAAAACCAAAAAATTATATTTAAGCTTATGACTTTTATTACCACTGTGGTTCATAATAATAAATCTTCATACATTTATAGTTTTATACATTGCTCTATTAAACTAAATAGATCAACAAATATGTAACATCACGATAAAAATGTAATACAACAAGTAGAACAATTGCAATATTCTAATTTTTGTATCTTAATTATTAATTCAAATTTTATTTAACGTAATTAAGTTGTACAATATTAAAAAATTTCTGATAAATAATTTAAAGTTTTAAAAAAACTTAGATAGATCAATTTAATTTTTTTTTTAAAATAAATGTTTTTACATTAATTTATGAATAATGATAAACATAATATTAACTCATTCTAGAAAAAAATTATTTTTGGAATATCTATTTTTTATAATAACTAGACATTATTCGAATTGAAAATTTAAGTTTTATGTCAAATTAAATAAAGTAGTTTAGTTCTAATATTTAAATAATTACATCACAGATTATAATTAATTATTTGTACAACCTCTTTTTTTTCATCTCATTAGGTGAGGAATTTTTTTTTTGGTGGCGTCATAAATAAATAAATTTATTACAATGTCATTATTTTTCTCAGTTTACTAACTAATAACTAATGTATAATAAAACTCATCAAGTTGTGTTTTAAAAAATTAAAATTTCAACCGAAGTAAACTCATCAAGAATAAGGCTTTCATTGTGAAAGTTAGCTTCCTGAATAGTATTTTGTTAATTATTTGGCAGTTTCTTCCTGCACATCTACATTTTTCTTCCTGCACCCCCACAATATCATGCAAAGACCATATTGTCCCTATTATTTTTAAAAAACCCCAAAATACACTTAAACTGTAATTAGTTTTTTACATTCTGGATTATGGAATCTGAAAAATTTTCGGATTGACACTTCTGGTAAATTTTCGGATCCACTAATCCGTAATTCAAATTATACATTTCACATTCAAAAATCCATCATTCAAAAAAAAGCATTCTGGATTCACCAATCCATAACAGAAATATGCATTCCGAATTAAAAATCCATAATTCAAAAAAAAAACATTCCAGACTCACCAATCCGTAACAGAATTAGACTTCTGGATTCAGCATTTTGGAAATCAACAATTTATGCAAAATTTTCTGGAACACCCCTTCATCTGGAAAACACAATTTAATCAATTCTGGATTCATGAATCCAGAATATATTACCGGATCCCGATATCCCGTAACCCCAAAATCTCCATAACCACCATGCTCCTAAAAAAAACTTTACTCTTACCTCTACAACCCAAACAACACTTCGGTAACATAGCGTACTCCTCCATCTTGCCTCGAACAACTACAAAAACCCTCCACCAGTGATTGATATTCAATGATAAAGATGATCAGTGACAAAGAAAGTCCACTCCTTTTCAAATTAGAGGTTAAGGTTAATCTTGGAATATTTAAAATTGTGGGGATGCAGGAAGAAAACTGTGGGGGTGCAGAAAGAAGAAGCCTAATTGTTTTTGTTACATTTGTTTAGTGAAACGGGGTAGCTGTCCTATAGAATTTTTTCTGACTTTAACTTGGGTATATGTGTTCTTGAACAATATGAAATGTAGTAGGCAATTGCTTCCTGCACCATATCACTGCACCCAATTCCTACGGAAAAGATGAAACTGTCCTTAAAAAAATTTCTGAAATATGTGTTCTGAATTTTTTTTTCCGAAACGAAATTTTATATTATGGATTTTTTTATCCAGAATGAGTTTTTCATTTTTGTTTCTGGATTTTCATTTCTGAAACACAATAATTTCTTTTTTGGATTTTTTTTTCCAGAATGTATTATTTTTCAATTCTGGATTTTTTTTCCAGAATGTATTATTTTTCATCTCCAGATTTTTTTGTCCGAAATAGAATTTTAATTTTTTTTTCGAATTTTTATTTCCGAAACTCAATAACCACTTCCAGATTTATTTTTCCGGGATATATTATTTTTAATTCTGGATTTTTATTTCCAGAATTAAGGGCATTTTTGGAAATTAAAAAAATATGTTGGTTGCAGATGATTAGGTGTAGGAAGCATTTGCCAATGTAGTATTACATCGGTCCTCCATTATCAGACACTTTTTTGTTGTGACTATCAGATTTTTTATTTTTATTTTCTTGAAGAGTTTGAGGGAGGGGAAGTTGGGGAAATAAAGAAATAGAAAAAAGAGAGAAAACAGAAGAGATACCAGAACATAGAGGAAGAAATAAAAACAAAACTCATGAGCTGAAACATGCCAGGGGCTAAGAAACACAAGCCTGTTCCTGATAAAGTATGTAGATAGAGAGATTCTCACAAGATATTCTAGCCAAATGCATCATAATCCAACATTAAAGAACCAATTTTCATGTGGCTACTGACTAATTCTACTTCCAAAACCAATTAGCTAAACATAGTAGAGTTCTGTCAAGCCTTAACATAATCTTCACAAGGTTGTTGAATCATTCAGCCTCACAGAAGTTTTCTGCCTTTGCTCTTAAAGTTGGTGTTAGTATGCAGTCTGCAATATTAGTGAATGTTGTTGTTACTTTGTTGGAATTTTCTAACTTAATGTTGTTGTCATTTTGTTATTACTACATTTCATATTGTTCAAGAACACATGTACCCAAGTTCTATCTTAAAATTCCTATTAAAATCACACTCAAATGATAAGCCCCAAAATGGATTCAATTTCGTTTCTACATTTTTCAATATTGCACCAAATACTCTAACAAAATTGATTAACTTAAATCGAAAAGCTCTTTTCACACTTCTCTGTTTGTGTTAATGTTCTCTTCGAATCCAATAAATAATAATAAATATTAATTAATATACTCATCTTTTCTTTAGAGAACTATAAAAATAATAACAAAATAATAAATAAAAAAATGACAACAACATCATTAAGTTAGAAAATTCCAAAAACGTAACAAATTATCACATTCAAGAAAGTAAAACAAATCTCACATACAGAAAGTAAAAAGCATCCACACTAGAATTAGAAAAGGAAGCAAACTTTGGCAATGAAAGCCTTAGTCTTATCACACTATGGCATCTTGCATCTTGTTCTTTTTGCTCTTCATCATTCTTCATCTACTCTTCTTCATCATCTGCATCTTCTATTGTACGATAACGATAACGATTAGTACCAACTTTGTGAGGATAACCATCATCTACTGGATTACCAAGAGGCAGAATGCCTCTAAGAGATGACCAACCATCAATGATGGGCTTCACATCATCCACAAGAGTGTCATCTATGAAATTGATCAGTACATAGTTTTCTCCCTTGAAAAGATAAGCTTCATTCTCCTTATGAGAAGCGAAACATGCATCAATTCCATCTTCAAAGATGGTACCTTTCAAAACAGGAAATCCATTAGTGATGTTACGAATGGGGCCAATAAGTTGCTTAGAATCATAGTCTAAGCAACCATACTTATTGCCCTTGAATAAGTAAACTTCTTTTCCTCTGGATGACCTGAATGCAGAGTCTATGTCATTCTCAAACACCGTGTTTTCTAGGACGGGAAACATTACATCAATTGCACAAAATGATAGTATCTTGTCATTGGCATAGTCAAAGTAGACACAATAACACTCAGAGAAGAGATATGCTTTGTAGCCTTCAGTGTCAAAGGAACATTTTATACCATATGCTGCAAATGACGAATGCTCAAGTGATGGAAAGTCATAACAAATCCAATCCAAATCTCTCAAAATCTTATCATCTGTCTGTGTCGGCTGTCCAGGAGTGTAATACAACCGCATGTACTTCTCTTGTAAGAAGAAATAAACTTCATTTGTACTTGATGAACGAAATGCAGAATCTATGTAAGTTGATACCTCTGGTTCGTCAGATAAATAGTCATAAACGTCAAAAGCAGCATCTGGATTCATTCCCATACCTGCACAATATAATCACCTATTTATACCGTTATGGGGTGGGAAGGTCTTACCCTTGTTTCAAGGAAAAGGGATTGATAAATATGATCTAACAAGTATAACCAAAACAAAAATCATGTACACCAAAATCATCTTAAACCCTAATAACACACTAAAATAAGTCATTGTTCCATGGGTCATATCAAATTTATCATCAAAACCAACCAACTCAACAAGCATATCATACATCACTAGCCAAATGGAAAATATTAGGGTCATAAACAGCAATCCAAATACAGTGTTACGGCAAAAACCTCAAAATAAGAGGTAAATCAAATTCAGTTACACACATGTATAATGCAAACCATGAGCGGATCAAAAGGATCACCAGAAGCAGAATCACAATCATAAAATAAGGAGAAAAAAGATAGAATTCGAGGAAAATGAATATGAAAAAAGCAAAGAAATAATTAGCACCAGAAACATTATCAACCAACCTTCTATAATTCAGATTTCTAATGAACAAAACAAGCCTTGAAATTCAATGCAGAATTAAGAAACATTGTACCTGATATTAAGAAAGGGTAGCAGCCGCAACTCTCTTCAAACTCGCACGGATAGAGAAAACAAACCCTAGTTATTGAAATACGAAGAAACCTTAAGAATCACAAAATACGAACGAAGATTAGAAGAAGAAGAAGAAGATTGTTGTGAGAACGAAGGGAAGAACTTTTTTAGAACTCTCTCTTCAATGTTATGTAACTAATAACTTACTAAGAAGCTCTGGGAAGAATTTTTTTTGCGCCCAATGTTTTAATTCATTACTTTTTACACCCATTTTTTTTAGTACGTAACTAATAAGTTATGTGTAAAATGATAAAAATGTGTTTTTCTTAATTTTTAAATACCAGTGGTAGTTGTGGGTAGGTTAAAATGTATTTTGAATTTGAATTTTAAAAATACATCAGAATATTTTTCTTGAATATGGATTTTTGGAATATATTTCTGAATTTAATTTTTTATATATATTTTTTTAATTTTTATTTTCCACTATTTTCTTCTAAAATATTTTTCTAGATTTTTTTTTCAGAATTTTATTTAAGGTAAAAAATCTACTTCAAATTTATTATTTAAAATTGATTGGTTTCAAGTGCAACTTGCCTAACAACTAAGGTGGTAAAAACTCAGCACATAATTTTTTCTTTAACTTAATATTCTCTTTCCCTTTATTATCATTACAAAATAATTAATTGAAATAATCATTTTCATATTATAAATAGTTTATAAAGAGTAATATTATTTTATATTTTATTAAAATAATAAAGTCAATTTTTGTATTAAAATGGTTAAATTTAGTTTGGTTGAAATTTTTATTTCTTTAACACAAGTTGATGAGTTTTATTTTGCATTAGTTAGGGAGCTTAGAAAAATAATTACATTTTAATCAAATAATCAAAATTTCTTACCTGAGATGAAAAGAGATTGTACAAATAATCAATTCTATAACTAATTATTTAAATATTTGAACTAAACTACTTTATTTAATATGATATAAAACTTAAATTTTCAATTTGAATAATGTCTAGTTATTATAAAAACATTAAATTGATCTATCTAAGTTTTTTGTAAATTTTAAATTATTCATAAAAAATTCATTAATATTGTACAATTTAATTACTTGAAATAAAATTTGAAGTTCTAATTAAGATGGAAAAATTAGAATATTGAAATTGTTATACTTTATGTGTTACATTTTTAATGCAATTGATCTATCTAGTTTAATAGAGCAATGTATAAAATCATCAGACAATTATTTTCAGCTTAGCATGGAGCTCTCAGTCTCTCCAACTCCACATCACAATTCCCTCTTTGAATTCAGCTATAGTGTGCACCAATGCCACACTAGGATTTTCAACCCACTTCCGGTTTCCAAGAGACCCCAGAGACCCACTTCCATAAGGGTGTGTTTGCTTTCCTTAAAGTTCCAATTTTGATTCATTTGCTTCTGTTTTTCTGAGAAAAAAAAAACAGTAAACTCCATGGTTTTTGCTGGACAGTTCATGGTGCATATGGATTTGGTATTATTGAAGGTTTTCAAATTGTGATTCCTTCTGTGTTTTGAATATTGGGTAATTTTTCAATCTGTAAAAATGACCCTCTGGAATGCCATTTCTTTTGAGCTTGTTCCACTCCTCTGGTGTTCATGACTTCGTGTAAGGACTGGTTAAAGTGTGATCTGATTGTTCAGAAACTGGTGGTTGTGATTGGTTCGGTCATGCACATGCTGACCCAATTACCTTTCCATCCCCTTTCTGTTTTTTTAATACACACATAATTTTTAATTTGATTCATTTAACATAAGTAGGTTTGGAAGGTTTGTTTCAATCACATGTGCTAGAGAGATTGTAAAGTTTCCTAAGTGAAGTCACTTAGCATTCAAGTTTGGGCTTGGGGTGAACAGTTTAGCTGCAATTGCAGCCATTTATTAGTTGCTTTAACTCCATTAAAGGACATTTTTTACTTTACTTTTTGGTTTTGGATGAGATTTGAGTCTTCTTTATCAGTTTAAATGAAAAGAATGCTGGCAGGCTTGCACTGGAGTTGGAGCCGCTGGATCTGATCGTCCATTAGTTGAGAGAATTTTAGATTTGAATGATGCTTGCTGGAGATTTTTAAGGCCACATACTATACGTGGTACAGCACTAGGCTCATTGTGAGTAGCTTTATAACTAGCCAGCAACTGTTTCATGCAGCTTCATGCCAAGTATACTTTCTCTAAGCGTCATTTTCTCTTTGTTTTTACAGTGCTTTGGTGGCAAGAGCATTGATTGAGCACACAAATTTGATGAAGTGGTCTCTTTTTTTCAAAGCTTTCTCTGGTCTTTTTGCTCTGATCTGTGGAAATGGTTATATAGTTGGCATCAATCAAATCTATGACATTAGCATTGACAAGTATGGTGCAGAAATATAAACAACTGTCTTATCACTTGCTGTCTTCTTCTTGTTCTTTTACCCTCTGTCCTTCTCCTTTCACATTTCTTCCAAGTTTCAATATTTTCTTGAATATGATTAACTGCACAGGAATTTCATTTTAAGACTCTTCTGCTCTGGTTCTAATATTTTTCCACTAGTAGTTACATGTCTATTAGATAAATCCTCAAAGTTGGTTTTATATTCTTTTTCAGGGTAAACAAACCTTATTTACCTATAGCTGCTGGAGATCTTTCTGTCCAATCTGCATGGTTCTTGGTTATATTTTTTTGCAGTAGCTGGCCTGTTGATTGTGGGGTTCAACTTTGGGCCCTTCATTTTATCTCTTTACACACTTGGTCTTTTCTTGGGTACCATCTATTCCGTTCCTCCACTTAGAATGAAACGCTTTCCTGTTGCTGCATTTCTTATAATTGCTACGGTATGATATATCCTCCCAAGTCCCAAACTTTTCAGTACTATATACAATTTGTCAATTTGTTCGTTTTTTTCTTTTGGGATAAATTCAGTTGGCAATTGAATTTTTAAGCATTTGGGGATATATTTGAACAAGATTGACTGAAGAGTTTTATGTAGGTACGGGGTTTTCTCCTTAACTTTGGTGTCTACTGTGCCACTAGAGCTGTCCTTGGACTTGCATTTGAATGGAGGTGGGTTATGGCTTATCATTTGTTATTTCAACTGAGCTCATGGTTTCTGAGGTTTAAATAGAGGATCACTGAAGAGTATTCTAATTATGAATTTTTTATGCTTCAACCAAGAAAATAATTGAAACAAAGAATAAAATATCTAAGATAGAGTTATAACAGTCATAATGTTAGAACTTAGAAGGACAAACTCCACACCTTCAATATAAATTGTGCTTCGCTAACATCAATGAATGGAGCTTGTGATGGTGTTAGCTTTTCATCAAATATTTTTTTTAAGTGTCCAGCTTATCTTTTTGCGAGCTTATTATATATTTCTTCTTGTATCTCTGAATGTAGCTCTCCTGTGGTTTTCATCACAACCTTTGTAACATTTTTCACATTGGTAATTGCTATAACAAAAGATCTTCCTGACGTTGAAGGAGATCGCAAGTAAGTCTTGGTCCTTGTTGCATCCATATTGCAGGTTCATATTGATCTTATTTTCCTGAGCTCTTGATTTTTCGGTTCATCTCTATTTCAATAAATATGTATTTTTGAATGTAAGTGTCACACTTTAATTTGGTGCTGCATGTCTCAATTAACTTCAGGTATCAAATATCAACCTTTGCTACAAAATTAGGAGTTCGGAACATTGCTTTCCTTGGTTCTGGAATTTTGCTGATGAACTATATTGTTTCAGTATTGGCAGCAATTTATATGCCTCAGGTGAATATCAACTTGCATCATGGTGCCTAGCATGAAATTCTTTTTTCATACATGAAAACAAAACCTCATGTGCTTTATGGAACCGTTGACAGGATTTCAGGTGTTGGTTGCTCATACCAGCTCATATGACTTTTGCAATAAGCTTGATTTACCAGGTTTGTTAATTGGACTAATGACTGTTACTAAGGTTATCATTCTAGTTTACTGGATTTTCATACATGTTTTATTTAATCTAATTCACTATGAATTGTATTTTGTTAATTATTTTGTTACATTTGTTTAGTGAAATGGGGAAGTTGTCCTCTAGAATTTTTTCTTAACAGTATGAAATGCAACGGTCCTCCATTATCGGATACTTTTTCTGTGATTATCAGATTTTTTATTTATTTTTTTGAACAGTTTGAGGGAGGGGAAGTCGGGGGAATAAACGAATAGAAAAAAGAGAGGAAAACAGAAGAGATTCACCAGAACATAGAGGAAGAAACATCAGCTCTATCAAATAAAAACTGATGAGCTGAAACATGCAGGGGATAAGAAAACAAGCCTCTTCCTGAGAAAGTATGTAGATAGAGATTCTCACATGATATTCTAGCAAAATGCATCATAATCCAACATTAAAGAACCCAGTTTCACAAGGCTTTACACTTGTTGAAAGAGGAAAAGAACAAGACATGTAAAAAAAATCCATGTGTGAAATTACACAGCCAATGATTATTCACATGAAGAGACATAAATAGGATGAATAACTGTTACCCTAATTACCATAATTACATTAGCTTATTATATCTCAATATCTCTAAGTACAATATTCCTTATTAACATAATCTCTAGCAACACATAATTCTACTTTCAAAACCAAATGAACTAAACATAGTATAGTTTCGTCAAGCCTTAACATAGTTTGTTAATTGGATTAATAATTGTTAGTAAGGTTATCATTCTAGTTTAGTGGATTTTCATACATATTTTTATTTAATCCAATTTGCTCTGAAACTTTCTTTCCCTCTCATTTAGTATTATAGCTTTACCCGCTTTCAACTTAATATTAGATTGCATAAACTATTGTGATATATAGCATTTTTTTATAGTTTTACCCGCTTTCAACTTAATATTAAATTGCATAAACTATTGTGATATATAGCATTCCTAAGATTGTGGGGGCATGTTATGCTGATTAGAATATTAATTATAATATTTAAATAATTACATCACTGGTTATAGAATTATAGAATTGATTATTTGTACAACCTCTTTTTTCATCTCATTAGGTAAGGAATTTTTATTATTTAGTGGAGCCATAAATGAATAAATTCAATTCATTACAATATCATTATTCTTCTCATATCACTGACAAATGTATAATAAAACCGATCAAGTTCTGTTAAACAAATAAAACTTCAACCAAAGTAAATTTAACCTAGAGTGTTTGACCATTTTAATACGAAAATTGACTTTATTATATTAATAAAACATCAAATATTATTAACTTTTATAAACTATTTTATTATAAATTCAAGATTTATATAAAAAATAATATTTCAATTAATTATTTTGTAATGATAATAAAGGGAAAGAGAATATTAAAGTTAAAGAAAAAATTATGTGTTCAGAGTGTTCTTACCACCTTAGTTGTTAGGCAATAGCTTGCACTTGAAACCAATAATTTATCCGAATTAAAAATTTAAAATCCAAATAAAATGCTGAAAAACAAAATCCAAAAATATATTTAAAAGAAAAATTATGAAAAATAAAAATTCAAAAAAATGTTATAAAATCTTAAATTAAAAATGTATTCTAAAAATCCAAATCTAAAAAATTAAGCAAAATGTTCTGACAATTCAAATCTAAAAATTATTTCTGAAATTCAAATTCAAAATACATTTTACCTACCGTATTCAAATTTAAAGGATATTTTTATCATTTCACATCATTTATTTATTGACTAAAAAATATGGGGTGCAAAAGGCTATAACATCCCTTTTGAATGGGCTCTAAGGGCAAAATAATCTCAGCTAAGAGAAATATAACAGCATAAATTTTGTCAAGACATGATTATTTTTTTATTTTGTTGCTTCGAAACGGTGATAACAAGGAGAAAGAGCGAGAAGCTGAAATATTAATTTGAATTTAGATAAGATGAAGTAAGTGTTCACTCAAGGTCACTTACACTTTTCAGGAGTTGCAGTTGTTGGGGGAGTTTCATCTCGAGAGATCAAATTCTTGAGAGAGTATGAACTAAGACAGCATAGAAAATACCAATATGATGATCAACTTGAGCAAATTGGTCATCTTAAAAATGAAATACAAATATGGTTTGGCCTTCTTTCAAATTGTCAGATGACAATAATTTTAACCAGGCATCATCATCAAAAGGACCAAAAATGAATATATTTAAGAGTTAAATAAAGCACAAAAAAAAAAAATTAGTTTCAGTGTTTTCAAGAACAATGGAACTGATGAGAACAATTAAATGATATTTCATATTCAAATTCTTCAAAATTGAAAACAAAAATAACTAAAATAGGTCATTCTGTAATTATTACTGAAAATGAAAACAGAAAACAAGCTAAATCCTTTTCCAGTCATGGTTATTTGTTTATGTTCATTTGACTTTCTCAAGAAAGAAAATCACTTCTGAATGTTTGGTGTAACTGAAATCAACACTCAATGCAACATGATTTATGTTGGTTTAACCAGCATGCAATGCAGTTTATGTAAATGCATATGTTAGAGATTACATTAATTGGAAATTTTTAAACTAAGACTTTGCTTGATTTTATAACTCTAATCTTTGTTTCAATTATTTTCTTGGTTGAAACATCACAAATTCATAATTAGTATACTCTTCAGTGATCTTCTATTTAAACATCAGAAACCATGAGTCAGTTGTTCAACATTATCCATTACAGATATGAAGCAAGAAATGATAAGTCATAACCCACCTCCATCTTCTTTTCCTGCTGCTCCAAGTGTCTTAATCAGCTGACAATACATAAAGATGAAGTGGTAATTAAAAGATGTCACTTCTGCTGCTGTTGTTATTATTTAGGAAACAATATCTGAGCAGTAAAAGCATTGAAGTCAGAATATATTAATTGTCACCGAGTGGTTTCAATCCTTAATTGTCACCGAGTGGTTTTTAAATTATAAGGATGTAAGTTTCATTTAATATTTTCAAATAGTAGATAGACACAAATTTTTCATAATGTTTTTCTTGAAATATGTTTTTTATTCTTCATAAATTATTCTTTTTTTATTTTTAACAAATATTTTAAAAAATTATCCCTAGTACATTTTTATTTTATTTTTGTCATCTAAGTTATTTTATTTCATTATTACAATTTAACTGAAAAAAATTATCACAAGAAAAAAAAAAAGTTAAAGAAAAATTATTAAGTACAAAAAAATGAAATTCAATAATTTATCAAAAACTAAAAAAATTATATTTAAGCTTACGACTTTTATTACCACTGTGGTTCACAATAATAAATCTTTATACATTTATGATTTTATACATTGCTCTATTAAACTAAATAGATCAACAAGTATGTAACATCATAATAAAAATGTAATACATAAAGTTTAACAATTGCAATATTTTAATATTTTAATTTTAAGTCTAACTCAATTTACATAAATTAGTTGAGATTCGTATCGATTTATATATATAAAACTTATATACTATAAATTGACTTTATTTCTAGATGTCCATCAGAGTTGAAAGTTGCAACACTTTTTTTCAATTATGTTGTGTATGGCTGCTTTATATTATAAAGAACAGCTCCAAACAAAAGAAAAACATAAGCAAGTAGTTACTCAAAAAATAAAACACAGCCCTGCTTTCAGTTATTATTGTGTAGAAAATGTTGACTACAAACATAAAATGATTACGTTACATCTACCTCTAAAATTTTATATGGAGAACTTATAGTCAATTTATAATACATAATCTCTAGAACATGTACTTAGTTTTCACTCCTTTATTTTCTATCAAATCCTGCATTATCTTCCATTTCCAAGCATTCATTATTGCAATTATTCATTCTTTAATCACTTTTAAAGTCCTCTTTCTTCCTTATAAATTTGACACATTACTTCTTAAAAGGCTTTTGCAATTAAGTAGCCAGTGGAACCACACATGTTCTTGTTAATCTTCCTCTGTTATCTATAATGAAAACAAATTCATTTTTCTCTAAGACTTTCCTTTTTATGTCTACACCAAAATTGTCCTCCCATTCTCTTTAACTTAAATTAAGATTGATTGATAAGTTGAGAAAATTTTGTCACCTTAAAGTTAATAATTTAAATATAAAAATCTAAAAAGAATCTCTCCACTCAGCAAAAAAAGCATCACAAATTAACGAGTCAAAACTAACTATAAAAATTAGCAAATGTCGGAAATCTGTCAATGATACATAATCAAACCCATTTAACCAAAGTAAACTAATTGAAAGAAACTCATAACAAAATTAGGAAATTGCACATGGAATTATGCCTAAGCACTCTTTTCCACCCCATGTAACCAAAGTAAACTAATTGAAAGAAACTCATAACAGAATTAGGAAATTGTACATGGAATTATGCTTAAGCACTCTTTTCCAGCTTAGCAAGCTCTTGCCTACAACTGATGCCCTCTGCACAAATTGAAACCAAAAGTTATATGTCAACACAGTAGTAGAGACACTTGGATTTTGCTATGCATAAAATCCATTTCACAAACTATTTGAAAAGCAATACCAAAATCAAAAGAGTGAGAATAGCTAGAAGGAAACCAGCCTTGATCTTTGCCAACATAATCTCTCTTCCCCTAACCGGGTGGAAACACTAGTACGGGTAGGTTTTTAAATCGACCACCATCATCATGGTCTTTGTATTTGTACTTGGGGTAACTAAATAAGCTTGGAAGTAATGATGTTTTAAACTTTATCAGTAAATTTTGTCTCCTTTTTCTCACAAACCTACACAATATAATAGATAGTTATTGATCGATGATATAAAGAATTATAAAAATAATATAACATAAGATGTATCAAACTTGAATTATCTTCTTGAATTGTCTTCATGTACGGCTGACTGTCTCAATGTGTATATTATACATGACCGAATATATTGAGGAGATATACCTCCTGCAAAACATACTTCATGTTGAGAAGTATATCGAGAATTAAGGGTACTGTTAACTAAAATACCTCTTGGAGCAAATATTTCATACTGATAATATTCACTCTGAGAGAAAATTAATATTAAAATATCATTAAATTATATATATTTTTTATAAAAATGTAATAAATTATATTTTTGAGAAAATATTTTTTTTAATTCAAGTTTTAAAAAATATATTAGATAAGAGAGATAAATGATTATTTAAAAATTAGATAAAGTACAAATATTAATTTATTAAAAATATAAGAAAACTGTGTATTATTTCAAAATTATAAGGATGTAAGTTTCATTTAATATTTTCAAATAATAGATAGACACAAATTTTCCTCGCTATTATGATAGAATTTCATAATTTTTTCTTGAAATATGTTTTTTATTCTTCATAAATTATTATTTTTTATATTTAATAAATATTTTTAAAAATTATCCCTAGTGCTTTTTTATTTTATTTTTTTTCATCTAAGTTATTTTATTTCATTATTACAATTTAACTGAAAAAAAACTATCAGAAGAAAAAAAAGTTAAAGAAAAATTGTTAAGTAAAAAAAAAATGAAATTCAATAATTTATCAAAAACTAAAAAGTTATATTTAAGCTTACGACTTTTATTATTCATAATAATAAATCTTTATACATTTATGATTTTATACATTGCTCTATTAAACTAAATAGATCAACAAGTATCTAACATCATAATAAAAATGTAATACATAAAGTATAACAATTGCAATATTCTAATTTTTCCATCTTAATTAGAACTTCAAATTTTATTTCAAGTAATTAAATTGTACAATATTAATGAATTTCTGATGAATAATTTAAAGTTTATAAAAAACTTAGATAGATCAATTTACTTTAAAAAAAATTAAATGTTTTTAACATTAATTTAGGAATAATCACAAAGTTTGCTTCCTTTTCTATTTCTGGATGCTTTTTACTTTCTTTATGTGAGATTTGTTTTTCTTTTTTGAATGCTTTTTACTTTTTGTTACATTGTTGTATTTTCTAACTAAACGTTGTTGTCATTTTGTTATTATTTTTATATTTATTTTAAAGAAAAGATGAGTATATCAATTAATATTTATTATTTTTTATTGGATTCGAAGAGAACATTAACGCTCAAACAGAGAGGTGTGAAAAGAGCTTTTCGATTTAAGTGAATCAGTTTTGTTGGAGTTTTTGGTGCAATATTGAAAAATGTAGAAACGAAATTGAATCCATTGTTGCCCATCATTTCAGTGTTGTTTTAATAGGAACAAACAAACAGTGAGATAAAATTGAAAAAAATCCTAAGATAAAAAGCTTATCCAATCTTAAAATTAAAATTAAACAAACAAATAAATAAAAACATATAAAAATCGTCAAGTATTATAAAAAAATAATATTAAAATATTAGTATTTTCTCATTACTAAAATTGAACACAACTAAAAAAAACTGTTAGTAGTTTTATTTAATTAATTAATAAAATTTATAGTTTTATTATAATTTGAGAGAAGTTAAATATAAAAAACATCATTTGTGTAATTATGAAAAAAGAATTTATAAATTAAAATCAGAAACAAATGAAAAGCATCTTAATCTTCTGTTAATGATATAGATATGTTACAAGGAATCCGTTCTCCATTCTCAATCTCCTCGTACGATCTCATCTTACACTCACCGGACCACTCTATCGCGCCACCGTCCACGGCGGCTCCGGCAATCACCTTTGGCTCGTGGAAAATAAAAATTAAAAAAAATATATAAAAAATAAAATTCAGAAATATATTCCAAAAATCCATATTCAAGAAAAAATATTCTGACAATCCAAATCTAATGTATTTTTAAAATTCAAATTCAAAATACATTTGAACCTACACCACAACTACCACTGGTATTTAAAAATTAAGAAAAAAACATTTTTATCATTTTACACCTAACTTATTAGTTACGTAGTAAAAAAAAATGGGTGCAAAAAGTAATTAATTAAAACATTGAGCGCAAAAAAAATTCTTCTTCCCCGAGCTTCTTATTAAGTTATTAATTACATAACATTGGAGAGAGAGTTCTCAAAAAATTCTTCCCCTTTCTTAATATCAGGTACCGTGTTTCTTAATTCTGCATTGAATTTAAAGGCTTGTTTTGTTCATTAGAAATCTGAATTATAGAAGTTTCGTTGATAATGTTTCTGGTGCTAATTATTTCTTTGCTTTTTTCATTTTCATTTTCCTCGAATTCTATCTTTTTTCTCCTTATTTTATGATTCTGATTCTGCTTCTGCTGATCGTTTTGATCCGCTCATGGTTTGCATTATACATGTGTGTAACTGAATTTGATTTACGTCTTATTTTTGAGGTTTTTGGCGTAACAGTGTATTTGGATTGCTGTTTATGACCCTAATGTTTTCCATTTGGTTAGTGATGTATGATATGCTTATTGAGTTGGTTGGTTTTGATGATAAATTTGATATGACCCTTGGAACAATGACTTATTTTAGTGTGTTATTAGGGTTTATGATGATTTTGGTGTACATGATTTTTGTTTTGGTTTTACTTGTTAGATCCTATTTATCAATCCCTTTTCCTTGAAAAAAAGGGTAAGAACTTCCCACCCCATAACAGTATAAATAGGTGATTATATTGTGCAGGGTATGGGAATGAATCCAGATGCTGCTTTTGACGCTTATGACTATTTATTTGAAGAAATAGAGGGAGAAGATGACTATTTTTCTGAAGAACTAGAGGTAGAACCTTATATAAATTCTGCATTTCGTTCTTCAAGTACAAATGAAGTTTATTTCTTCTTACAAGACAAGTACATGCGGTTGTATTACACTCCTGGACAGCAGACACAGACAGATGATAAGATTTTGAGAGATTTGGATTGGATTTGTTATGACTTTCCATCACTTGAGCATTCGTCATTTTCAGCATATGGAATAAAATGTTCCTTTGACACTGAAGACTACAAAGCATATATCTTCTCTGAGTGTTATTGTGTCTACCTTGACTATGCCAATGACAAGATACTATCATTTTCTGCTATTCGTAGAACGTTTCCCATCCTAGAAAACACTGTGTTTGAGCAAAACATACACTCTGCATTCAGGTCACCCAGAGGACAAGAAGTTTACTTATTCAAGGGCAATAAGTATTGTTGCTTAGACTATGATTCTAAGCAACTTATTGACCCCATTCGTAAAATCACTGAAGGATTTCCTATTTTGAAAGGTACCATCTTTGAAAATGGAATTGATGCATGTTTCGCTTCTCATAAGGAGAATGAAGTTTATCTTTTCAAGGGAGAAAATTATGTACTGATGAATTTCATAGATGACACCCTTGTGGATGATGTGAAGCCCATGGTTGATGTTGGTCATCTTTAAAAGGCATTCTGCCTCTTGGTGATCCACAAGGTGATCCTTATCCTCAAAAAGTTGGTACTAATCGTTATCATAATCGTTCAGTAGATGAAGAAGAGTATGATGAAGAGTATGATGAAGAGTATGATGAAGAGTAGGATGAAGAGTAGGATGAAGAGTAGGATGAGCTTTGACAAAAAAAAAAAAAAGATGCCATAACGTGATAACGTGAAAAAAAAGCAAGTGTACCGGTCGGCACCGGACGACCGCATGGTTCGAATTAAATAATAGTTTATATTTTTTACGATGTAAATATAAATATATTATTTATGAATTAGCTAAAAATTAAAATTAGCTATTTTTTAAGAAAAAATGTTATTACACGGAACAATATAATTTCATATGTAGTTGGATCTTAGTCCTTTTTGTTTAATTATTTATTCTGATTTATGAAAATAATGTAATAATCTTTTATTTTTTCTGAATGAGAACATTTCACGCTTTAGTCCTACTGCAAAATAAAACCCAAACTTTAATTTTTTCACCATTTCAGTAACTTTTAATTTGTGTAAATGGAAAGCTGTTTCTTAGTTCGGTGGAAATGGCGCTGCATAGGTTGCTGCAAAATAATAAGACTTTTTTGGTTTCTGCAAATTCTGAAAATATTTGGGAAGTTTGAATCTAACCCTTTGCATCCCTCACCGTGATTCCTCACAATGCCGTTTCCTACACACGCCACAAAAAGTAGAGAAAAAACTATTTTTTTATGTTGGAGCGCCTTGTCATTCTTGCTTTCTCTCCTCATTCTTTTGTTTTTAGTTAAATTATTCGTTTGTCACTATATTTGATCTCATTTTAACTTTCAAGTTTTAGTCAATTTTATTTTTTTTTAAAGTTTTAGTTCCTACGCACTTTTTTTAATCCATTCTCTCATTTTTGTTGAAATTGATCAGAAATCACAAATTTTAATCAATAAAATGGAAAGAATGTGTTAAGAATAGTGTATTCTTATCACTTTTTAAGTTAAGTTTTGGTTCATCTGGCAAAGACCAAAGAAGAATTTTGTTGTAGAGAAACATTTCTACAAAAAAGTTATGAAAGTAATAAACTGCTACACAAAAAAAAAAAAAAAAACTTAAGAGGGACAGAAACTTGCAGTTTTGTCAAAAATAGGGATTAAAACTTAAAAATAAAAACAACTATATGATCAAGTGAATAGTTTAACCTTTGTTTTTGATTGAGGTAACTCCAATAAGGAACCATTTAATTATTTATATGGAAGTTTATTTCCTCTATAAAATTGTGTTATTAATGAATCGGTAGTGATTTGAGTTCTCCGTCTGTTCCTCTGCAGCAATTGTTACTAATTACCTTTTTTTTAAAATGGTATATGACTACAGGAAAACCTTGAATATTTAGTTTGCATGCGAGTTATGGTATCGAGGAGGCTAAAGTCGGTTCCCTCTCTCTTTCAAAGTCTTGTTATTTTAATGTGTTTGTTGTTGATTAGGTGTTGTTTTGCTTCCTAATGTTTGGTTTTCGTTTTGTAGCAAAAAAACAACTGTAACAAGAGGCATCTTGCCAAAAAATTTGTTTCATTTAGCACGCTACTTACAGGAATCCATGTCTACTTCTGGTGTGCCACTGTTGGTTTATGAAAAGGCTGTTAATGCAGTTTGCTTCACTTCAGTGTTCCTAAAACACTTGATTGAAAGTGCCCAAGATGGTGTTCTTGTGTTGTACTAAAAAGTATTTTGGGAGACTATGTAGTGTAACGTTCATAGGACTTTAGAAATTCATTCATCTTTGCTCAGTACCCTTACAAAGGTTATTCTTTCTTTATTATTTATTTATGAATATAATTTCTATGCACTATTACTATCATTTTTATATTGTCAACCATCAGAAAGGATGACTTTTAAATTAGTTATTATAAAAGTCAAAGAAACATATTATTCATGGCAACCTGTGATTGAAGATAGTGCAAAAGTATTTTACACTGTCAGTGCATTAAATTAACTTTTTCATTTATTTGGTTTTATGGTAAGTTAGTAAATTTTCAGATATCTGGCCCTGGAATCTCCTCTTCTAGTTACTGAAATTTATCCAGATGCTCTATTCTAATGCAGATCATGAGGAATGTGCTTAACTTTATTGCATCTGTAGATGTGAGGTATATCATGGATAATAAATTGGTAAATTTTCGTTGCCTTATTGTGTGAAACTGCAAACTTTTTTTTGCCCTGATTATATATATATTTTTTCTTATAGTCCCAACACATATTTCCTACATCTGGAGCTGCTTAATTTTATGATTATTGCAATGTCAACTCAGCTTCTGTGTGAGCCATCTCCTAGATCGAATGATGTGAACCCATTTCTTGATGCAGTGATGGCTCAGGTAAGAAGCTAAAGCTTAAATATCTAATTTGGCTATTTAGTTTCTAGGTAATTTGAAGTTGAACCCACTAGCGAATTTGAAGTTACTGTGTACTCTTATCTTTTGCAGGATGGTCATCTGGTAAGTTCAGTTGTGTGCAAACTGCTTTTAAATTACATTACCTGTCCTAGTGTTCCTTTTAATCGAGCTTCTTATCCCATGTTTTATGATGGAAACGAGAATGTTCAAGAAATCCATTAGTGGATAGCAGTCTTGATGTGCTTCTTGTTCTCATTCATTATCGTAAATGTCTTGTGAGTGAGGGCTATTCTGTCACAGAGAATCAAGTATCTTATGATGTCAGAGTATTTGTTTCGTATGTTTTTCTGTCACCCACACTGCATGTAGATCAAGCAACAATTCTTGGACTTCTTTCCTTGTTGGACTTTTATATACATATGAAGTTATGGGTATGCATGTGACATCTTATTTTGTTTGTTTTCCTTTTTTAGTAGCAAGTGTGTCTGGAATATATACATATGTACATTTAGTGTATACTTCATTATATTGAATTTTATATCACAGTATTTTAAACGTTTCAAAAAATTTCCCTCTCTTGGTGCTCAGCTGATGAAACAGCTGTCTTACTTCTTTACTCATTGTTGCAAGGGAATTTCACCTTTCTGGAGTATATGTCTTGGTCCGGACTGATATGGATACATTGGTATGAAGAAATAAACTTAAATCCTCTTGAGAAAAAGTGGAATGAATTAATTATTATACGGTATAAATAAATTTTAGGGGATTCCTTGACTATGATTTGAAAATATCATTCCTTATTCTTATGTCTTAATCATACCAGTCTTATTATCAGTGCCTCTAGAATGAATGAGGATTTAGTCATGCTCTGATAATCTGATTTTTTGTTTCTCTCGTTAAATTAACAGTTAATGCCCATTCTAGAAGATTATACGATGCTCGAAGGAGGACAGCCAATCAAATTTACATGTTGATTATACTTCTCATACTTAGTCAAGATTCTTCTTTCAATGCGGGAATTCATAAGCTGGTAAGACTTGTTTTTTGTCATTAGACAAAGTCTTATACTGTAATGATTGTGCTGAATAGTATGTTTATGGACAGATACTGCCAACCATTCCATGGTACAAAGAACGACTTCTCCTCCAGTCTTCTCTTGATTCCCTCATGATAATCATTCTTATCAGAACTGTCTTATCATTGGACAGAACTTGATGTATATCTTTATACAACGTGTTTGGCAACATTGGCAAACATGGCACCTCATGTCCACCATTTGAGTGCGTATGTTGCCTCTCTTTCTGGCCTTTCATAATAAACTATATCCATTTCATATTTAATGGATCACAGAATATGTAATGGATCACAAAACAACAAGGAACTGGTGCATTATGAAGCACAATTAATCAACCGAGGAAACAATATGTCAACTATATTTCAAAACAAAAATTCTAACCATTTTCAAATTAATAAACAGGGTCTGGGAAATCACATTCTAAGGCTCCACTGTTTCCCATCAGCCAGTGGCAGTATGTTTCTTGAAATCATTCAAAACCTTGCCTTCCCACTGAGCACCCTCTTTTGCCACGGTCCATATAACCACCACTTTACTGCAATGCACTGACAATAATAGATTTAGGTAGCCCTAAATTGGGTGCCCAAGCAACATCTCTAACCCAATCTGTGTGCATATGAAGAGTCCATCTTCCACAGTTCATTGTTGAGTTTCCATACCTTCACAGTATTATCAAAGGAACACGATGCTACTTGCCAAACAGGTCCTAGGTGACCAGTCAATGTTGCTCACTCCAATTATCTTAATTGTGTGATCTGATGAAGCTGCTGCCAGTCTCTTACCATAGTAATCCATGGCAACATCATGGACCGTGTCTTGGTGATCCGTTTCAACCTTCTGAGAACGCATACTACTGCTAAAAACACACACATACACAATGCGAACAGTTAGTTTCAAACAACAATTTGCAAGTGAAACTAATACTCCAAAGGTTCTAAATTTCACACAAATATTCATTGAATTTAGCATTGAAGAAAGTGAAACGCAATTATGAGTAAATCAGTTTTATGTATGACATATTGTTCGATGTCATGTCATTGTTGTAATATAGTTACTATCAATTTGATAAATGAGATAGTAAAATATATTAAACGATTTATAAAAGTATGATAAAAAAATTTCTTTACCTTATTACCAATAGACTTTATATTATGCATAGTCTTCTATTATAATAGATAAAATATAACTTTATTATTCTTATAATTTGACCATTTTCACATTAAGGTGGACTTCATCTATCTCGAAAATCTAAAGCAGTTAATTAAGTTTTAATAATAACTAAAATCTTTAATTTGTCTCTACAGTCAGAATTAAGCGAGATTGTGGTAATTCATGTTCAATATGAACATTTACCATCTCTATAAATGGGTAAATGTTACATGATAAAAGGTACATTTTGCTATCGCATTTATCATTTCGATTTGAATTTCGAATACTAACTTGAGTGTCCAAGTGTATTTTGCAAATATCTTCCTCATCTCGACCGAAATCACATAAGTGACAAAGATCCAAGAAGTAATTAATTAAGATTTTAAAACTAATGGATAAAAGGAGAAAACACATTCCTCACATACAAAACAAATGATAATTTTTATCTCTTAGTACATAAATGGGTTATAATTCCATCTTTAAAAACTAAAAATTATAACTTAGTTCTTAAATATGTAAAAAAATATATAAATTATATTATATTTTTTATATAATTTAAGGACAACTTCATCTTCTTTAACAATATGAAATAATTATTATATTTTTTCACATTTTTAAGGAATAAATCATAACTTACATATTGAAAGTGGTTGTTATTCTGAAATTTTTATATAAAACCTGCTCAAAGATTTATTATATCTTTAAATGTATGATAAGGCTTTGAAAGAACTTGGAAGGTGCAATTGGCTACAAAATTAGGAATATTCAAAAGAGAGATACTCTCAACGAATTCATGTCAATTATGTAGATTTTTACTTTCTATTATTGACACCAACATCTTAAGCTTTGAATGCCTTCTTATTTTTTTTTATAATAGGGTAATTTGAAAAACTTTCTTTGTAATATCTCTTAATTAGTTTATGCATAAGATTTTAATGTTAATAAATTTCTTCATACAAAAATAAAAATATTTTTTCTTATGTAAAACTAATATTTGCACACATTTATATGAATTCTCTAAATTTATTTAATTAATTTGAGTATATAGAGAATCTCATTTTATTTTTTTATTTTTCCTAGAATTCTTTATAAAGAAGCTAATTTAAACAGAGTTCATTTATATGATTTTTTTTATTATAACTTGGATAAGCTAATTTTAACTCTTAGAAGAAAAAGACTCAGTTCAATTGTTATTTCTTATTTTCCACTCCTAAAATGTCTTCCCTATGTGTTTGTCCACCAAAGATACATATAATAATGAAGAGGTTTGGTTAATGAATACCTACTTAAAAAAAAATATTTTAAAATAACTGATTTAAAATATAGCTATTAAAAAATAGTGATGTATAATTTGGGTTTAAAATATGCATAAAATTGTAACAGCTTACAATCTTTTACTTTTATTGTTTATGTAGCATGCTGTTACAATCATACTAAATATTAGTGGAGTTTCAAATTTTAAATATTATACTTTTCAAGGTTAGTATTTAATTGCATTATTAAATGAGAACACTGGAAATTGTCTGAGTTGAATTTATATATATTAACTATATGGTATACTTTCAAGGAATAAGAGATAACTAAACCATTATCATCAACATATCATCACCAAGAAGATTTACCTTTATTATAAAGATACCACAAAACCATAAAATGAGGGGCAAGTGATGGCACACTTGTATATAGCATCATCCTTTATTCATTACATGGATATCTCAAATCATTTGCATCTTCAGGAGTGAACCATTACACTCAAAATTTATGAACAGAAAAGAATGAGAACATTAAATTTTTGTACCTAATTTATCTACACAAATATTCACAAACAGAGTTGGAGTGCTTGACAAGGGATCAAGCTGATGATACTCAGACTAGTCAAAGTCACTGTTTTGGAATGTATTTCTTACCTCATTGTCAAGTTTCTGCAACACAGTGAATTTTGTCATTGAAGACAATAATCCAAGTTAATGTATTAGTATGTCACACTAATGGAAAAGAAACTAAAGCAACACATTATTTTTAAAACTCTAGTATGTTGAAATTTAACTTCCAAATGGTTTTTAAGCCAAAAAAAAACAGAGAGAAACATTGTCCTTTATTTTTATATTTTGACCAAGAAAAAATTATCACAAGACAAAATTAGAAGTTGGTTTAGGTGTTCCATTTGAAATTCAAACACACCTGAAGTTTACAGAACTTGACATTTGTGAGATATGGGATAATGACTTCACAATGAATGAGACAATAATAATTTCAGAAATAATTTATTAGTATTTTCTCATTACTAAAATTGAACACACAACTAAAAAAACTGTTAGTACTTTTATTTAATTAATTTATAAAATTTATAGTTTTATTATAATTTGAGAGAAGTTAAATATAAAAAACATCATTTGTGTAATTATGAAAAAAGAATTTATAAATTAAAATCAGAAACAAATGAAAAGCATCTTAATCTTCTGTTAATGATATAGATATGTTACACTCACCGGACCACTCTATCGCGCCACCGTCCACGGCGGCTCCTGCAATCACCTTTGGCTCCCTCACTTTCTCCATCTTTTTCTCAGGTCCCTGCTTTATCCTCTCTCTTTCTTTCTTGATCTATTGAAATTTCAACTTCAATCTTATGATTCCGTACCATTTTGCGATTCTTCATATTTATTGGATACATCTCTCTTTTTTTGGGACAATTTCCTCATTTCACCTCCATTTGCGGTTTATTTTCAAAGATAAATCATTTCACCCAATTTTAGTTCTTTGTGCAGGGTTTGATGTTTTTAATTTTGCCAATTGCTTGCTATTCTACGATAATTTTTAGATCATGATTTACTCATAATTGCGTTTCACTTTCTTCAATGCTAAATTCAATGAATATTTGTGTGAAATTTAGAACCTTTGGCTGGGTTTAGAGTATTAGTTTCACTTGCAAATTGTTGTTTGGAACTAACTGTTCGCATTGTGTATGTGTGTGTTTAGCAGTAGTATGCCTTCACAGACAATTTTGACAAGGGTGGTTGAGAGGTTGAATGAGCATTAGAACCAGAAAGTACGCATACTAGCATTGTTTTGACAAATTTTTTGGAATTAAAATCAGAAAGTACGCACTTGGCAGTCCACTAATATTGCAGACTGCATACTAGCATCCAAGACTCTTTATGTAGGGCAGAAGAACAAGGGCACATTTCAACATTCAAGCTTCCTAGCAGGGGAGCCACATTGTCTGCTGGTAGACTAGTGGCAGAGGATGGTGTTCTTAAGATATGACAAAAACATAGACGCCATATTTTCATAACATATATTGTATATTGTTTTCCGTTTCTTTTTCTTTCTACTGACAATGGACTTTTTCAACTCCAAAGGTAGTTTGGCCTCACAGTGGGCATTATCTCCCAACAGAAGAAAATTTTGAGGAACTCATGTCATTCCTTATGGAGAATAATGTGGATCTTACAGATGTAAAGGTAAAATGACTAAATGGTAACTTTGCTTCAGTCTAAGATATAGCATCTGTCAATCTAAAACAAATTTCCATTCACCATTTGCATGGCTGAAGAAAATTAAACTCCACATTAACATAACTACATATTCACTATTATTTCATTGGTGTACTTAGAATCATGCATAGATTTTAACTTTAGCCATAACAACATGCATAGAAAATTAGCTAATTGCCATTTTCGTAACATCACTTAATGAAAATTCTTGTGGAATGCTGATTGCCATTTTCTTATATCCAGACAAATCCAGAAGAAGAAGATGGCATGGGCGAACTGAACCAAGATATCTTCCTACACAATCTTGTAGAGGCCATGAAACCTCCAAACACTGAAACAGAAAGTCCCAACTTATTAGCTGAAAAGCTTCCTGACTTGAGAAATGAGGGTTCTAATGCTCATTCAACCTCTCAACCACCCTTGTCAAAATTGTCTGTAAGATTAGGATCAAAAATAGCAAAAATTGAGATACCAAAAAGAGTCACACTGTCTGAAGTTTTTGGAGAGCAAGAAAACGGTCCCCGTACCCAATTTTATTCTCCAGTTACATCAGACTGTGGTTATGAGACAGCAGAAGAATCCTTTATAAATGAGGAAGAATTCATGGTTTCCAAATCAAACATGTTTGTTGAAAATCAAGATGAAGAAGATGAAAATACCATTCCAAAGGAGCAAATCTTGAAGAGGATAGATTCACACAAGGGAAGGAATTCATATCAATTGGCTAATCACTTGTCTACTAAATGGACAACAGGTGCAGGCCCTCGAATTGGTTGCATGAGAGACTACCCTCTAGAGCTGCAGAATTTGATTTTGGAGCAGCAACATTTGTCTCCAAGGAAAAGAACAACAGCTCCATCTCCCCGGATTCCATTTTTATCTCGCTTCAGCCCTCATGTTGCTTTTCCATCTTCTTTGCATGCTGCTCCAAGTGCCTTAATCAGCTAGTGTATCAGCTGACAATACATAGGATGAAGTGGCAATTAAAAGATGCCACTTCTGCTGAGAAAATGACACAGGAATTCTTTTTGCAATGCTTTTTAGTGCCATTCTTCAAACCATATAGTTTTTGTAGGTCATGTGATAGATGAGGAACAAAAGAACTTTGTATGTTCTGGTTCCAAATGAGGAAAGAAACTGATTGGCCTCTTTCATCCAATCTAGATTGAGATAATAGCAACTAGCAAATCATTAATAACATGTATAGTTATGCAGCAAATTTCTCAAATCCCCACCTCTGTGTTATCCTTCAAAGTATCTACTCTATTTATCTTATATATGATAGCATGAAAGGGAATAGACAATATGAAATAGGTAGAGTCAGAATATATTAATTATCACCGACAACAAAATTGTTACCGAGTGGTTTCAATTCTTAATATCTATAAAGAAACACCCTGATTAGGTTGAGATGTGTACAATATGATGAATGCATTTGGTGTTGGTGATTTAGTTTCTTAAGAACTGAACAAGTCTAACTCAACATTACAACACCAACTTCTAAAGTGAGGTTTTTATTCACTTATATACTATAAATTGACATTATCTCTAGTTGATATGGATCTTCAAGACATTCTTTCATGTCTTAAGAAGTGAATTTTAAGTCTAACTCAACTTACAAAACCAACTTGTAAGGTGAAATTTGTACCAATTTATATACTATAAATTGACTTTATCTCTAGTAGACGTGAGATGAGACGTCCTAACAGAGTTGAAAGTTGCTACACTTGTTTTCTAAGTATGTTGTTTGTGGCTGCTATTATAAAGAAGAGTTCCAAACAAAAGAAAAACATTAATTTCAAGCAACTAATTCCTCAAAAAATAAAACACAGCCCTGCTTTCAGTTATTATTGTGTAGAAAATTTTGGCTAGAAACATAAAAAGATTAGGTTACATCTACCTCCAAAATTTTATATGCAAAAAATTTATAATATATAATCTCTAGAACATGTACTTAGTTTTCACTCCTTTATTTTCTATCAAATCCTGCATTATCTTCCATTTCCAGGCATTCATTATTGCAATTATTCATTCTTTAATCACTTTTAAAGAATTTAATCACTTTTAAAGTCTTCTTTCTTCTTTACAAATTTGACACATTACTTCTTAAAAGGCTTTTGCAATTAAGTAGCCAGTGGAACCACAGATGTTCTTGTTAATCTTCCTCTGTTATCTATAATGAAAACAAATTCATTTTTCTGTAAGACTTTCCTTTTTTTGCCAACACCAAAATTGTCTTCCTATTCTCTGTAACTTAAATTAAGATTGATTGATAAGTTTAGAAAAAAATTTCACCTTAAAGTTAGTATAATAGAGCAATGTATAAAATCACAAATGTATAAAGATTCATTATTATGAACCACAGTTGTGATAAAAGTAGTAAGCTTAAATATAATTTTTTAGTTTTTGATAAATTATTGAATTTCATTTTTTTGTACTTAATAATTTTTCTTTAACTTTTTTTTTGCTTGTGATAATTTTTTTCAGTTAAATTGTAATAATGAAATAAATAACTTAGATGACAAAAATAAAATAAAAATGTACTAGGGATAATTTTTTTAAAATATTTATTAAAAATAAAAAAGGAATAATTTATGAAGAATAGAAAACATATTTCAAGAAAAACATTATGAAATTTTATCACAATAATAGCGAGGAAAATTTGTGTCTATCTACTATTTGAAAATATTAAATGAAAGTTACATCCTTATAATTTTGAAATAAATACAGTTTTCTTATATTTTTAATAAATTAATATTTGTACTCTATCTAATTTTTAAATAATCATTTATCTCTCTTATCTAACATATTTTTTAAAACTTGAATTAAAAAAATATTTGCTCAAAAATATAATTTAATGATATTTTAATATTAATTTTCATAGTTTTTATTTAAAGTGTTACTTAATACAATATTTTAAAATATAAGAGGTAAATTAAACATTAAAATATATAAGTAAGCGGATAATAAAAATAATAACGTACTTAGAAAATGGATTTAATTACAACTATAAAGTATTTTCAATTTATTTATTTTCAAAATTTAAAATAACAGTATTATTTATTTATTAAATATAAGTTCATTTTAAGGTTTCATTAATTAAGTTCACTTTTTTTTTAAGTTTATTCTCAAAATGTATTTATTATGTATATTTATCATTGTTTTTTAAAATTTTCGCAGCTTATCCACTATTACATACGTAATAATATGCTGATATATGTTAAAAAAAACATTGTTCTATCTTAAAATTTCAATTAAAATCACACTCAAATGATGAGCCACAAAATGGATTCAATTTCGTTTCTACATTTTTCAATATTGCACCAAATACTCTTAACAAAAGCTCTTTTCACACTTCTCTGTTTGTGTTAATGTTCTCGTCGAATCCAATAAATAATAATAAATATTAATTAATATACTCATCTTTTCTTTAAAGAACTATAAAAATAATAACAAAATAATAAATAAATAAAATGACAACAACATTAAGTTAGAAAATTCCAACAATGTAACAGATTATCACATTAAGAAAGGAAATCAAATCTCACATACAGAAAGTAAAAAGCATCCACAAGCCTTATTCTTATCACGTTATGGCATCTTTCTTTTTTTTTGTCAAAGCTCAACCTGCTCTTCATTATACTCTTCATCATACTCTTCTTCATCTACTGATCGATTATGATAACGATTAGTACCAACTTTTTGAGGATAAGGATCACCTTGTGGATCACCAAGAGGCAGAATGCCTTTTAAAGATGACCAACCATCAACGATGGGCTTCACATCATCCAGAATGCAGAGTGTATGTTTTGCTCAAACACAGTGTTTTCTAGGACGGGAAACGTTCTACGAATAGCAGAAAATGATAGTATCTTGTCATTGGCATAGTCAAGGTAGACACAATAGCATTCAGAGAAGATATATGCTTTGTAGTCTTCAGTGTCAAATGAACATTTTATTCCATATGCTGAAAATGACGAATGCTCAAGTGATGGAAAGTCATAACAAATCCAATCCAAATCTCTCAAAATCTTATCATTTGTCCGTGTCTGTTGTCCAGGAGTGTAATACAACCGCATGTACTTGTCTTGTAAGAAGAAATAAACTTCATTTGTACTTGAAGAACGAAATGCAGAATTTATATAAGGTTCTACCTCTAGTTCTTCAGAAAAATAGTCATCTTCTCCCTCTATTTCTTCAAATAAATAGTCATAAGCGTCAAAAGCAGCATCTGGATTCATTCCCATACCTGCACAATATAATCACCTATTTATACTGTTATGGGGTGGGAAGTTCTTACCCTTGTTTCAAGGAAAAGGGATTGATAAATAGGATCTAACAAGTAAAACCAAAACAAAAATCATGTACACCAAAATCATCATAAACCCTAATAACACACTAAAATAAGTCATTGTTCCAAGGGTCATATCAAATTTATCATCAAAACCAACCAACTCAACAAGCATATCATACATCACTAGCCAAATGGAAAACATTAGGGTCATAAACAGCAATCCAAATACAGTGTTACGGCAAAAACCTCAAAATAAGACGTAAATCAAATTCAGTTACACACGTGTATAATGCAAACCATGAGCGGATCAAAAGGATCAGCAGAAGCAGAATCACAATCGTAAAATAAGGAAAAAAAAGATAGAATTCGAGGAAAATGAAAATGAAAAAAGCAAAGAAATAATTAGCACCCGAAACATTATCAACCAACCTTCTATAATTCAGATTTCTAATGAACAAAACAAGCCTTTAAATTCAATGCAGAACTCAGAAACACGGTACCTGATATTAAGAAAGGGTAGCAGCCGCAACTCTCTTCAAACTCGCACGGATAGAGATAACAAACCCTAGTTATTGAAATACGAAGAAACCTTAAGAATCACAAAATACGAACGAAGATTAGAAGAAGAAGAAGAAGAAGATTGTTGTGAGAACGAAGGGGAAGAACTTTTTTAGAACTCTCTCTTCAATGTTATGTAACTAATAACTTACTAAGAAGCTCGGGGAAGAAGAATTTTTTTTTTGAGCCCAATGTTTTAATTAATTACTTTTTGCACCCATATTTTTTTAGTACGTAACTAATAAGTTATGTGTAAAATGATAAAAATGTTTTTTTTTGGTGTAGGTTAAAATGTATTTTGAATTTGAAATTTAAAAATACATTTGATTTGGATTGTCAGAATATTTTTCTTGAATGTGGATTTTTGGAATATATTTCTAAATTTAAATTTTTATAATTTTTTTTTTGAATTTTTATTTTCCACGATTTTCTTCTAAAATATTTTTATAGATTTTTTTTCCAGAATTTTTGGCAGAGGAATCCATCACTCAAACAACCTAGCATTCTTCTATGGTCACCACCACTTACCTTAGATTATGTTTTTCTTTTTTTTTTCCTAAATAATAACAACAATAATATTATATAGTTTATTATTTATATAAAAAAAAATCAAAAATTATGATAAACATTGTTTTTATTATTTTCACATTAGATGAACACATAAACTTTAAAAAAAAATAAAACATCAAAAAGCCAACAAAAAATGTAAGATAAAACAATGGTTTTTTTTAACATATCACAGCATATTATTACATATTTAAAGGTCGATAAGCTGCGGAAAATTACAAAAATAATGATAAATATACATTTTGAGAATAATTTTTTTTTAAAAGGTGAACTGAATTAATGAAACCTTAAAATGAACTTATATTAAATAAATAAATAATACTGTTATTTTAAAATTTGAAAATAAATAAATTAAAAATACTAATTAAATCCATTTTCTAAGTACGTTATTATTTTTATTATCCGCTTACTTATATATTTTAATGTTTAATTTACCTTTTTTTATTTGAAAATATTGTATTAAGTAACACTTAAATAAAAACTATGAAAACTAATATTAAAATATCATTAAAGTATATTTTTGATAAAATATTTTTTTAATTCAAGTTTTAAAAAATATGTTAGATAAGAGAGATAAATGTTTATTTAAAAATTAGATAGAATACAAATATTAATTTATTAAAAATATAAGAAAACTGTGTATTTATTTTAAAATTATAAGGATGTAAGTTTTATTTAATATTTTCAAATAAAAGATAGACACAAATTTTCCTCGCTATTATGATAAAATTTCATAATGTTTTTCTTCAAATATGTTTTTTATTCTTCATAAAATATTATTTTTTATTTTAATAAATATTTAAAAAAATTATCTCTAGTACATTTTTATTTTATTTTTTTCATCTAAGTTATTTTATTTCATTATTACAATTTAACTGAAAACAATTATCACAAGCAAAAAAAAAAACAGTTAAAGAAAAATTATTAAGTACAAAAAAAATTGAAATTCAATAATTTATCAAAAACTAAAAAATTGTATTTAAGCTTACAACTTTTATTACCACTGTGGTTCATAATAATAAATCTTCATACATTTATAGTTTTATACATTGCTCTATTAAACTAAATAGATCAACAAATATGTAATATCATAATAAAAATAAAAATGTAATACAACAAGTATAACAATTGCAATATTCTAATTTTTGCATCTTAATTAGAAATTCAAATTTTATTTAAAGTAATTAAGTTGTACAATATTAATGAATTTCTGATGAATAATTTAAAGTTTTAAAAAAACTTTAGATAGATCAATTTAATGTTTTTTAAAATATAAATGTTTTTAGATTAATTTATAAATAATGATAGCATGATATTAACTCATTCTAAAAAAAAAAAATTTGGAATATTCTAGAAATTTTATTTATTTCAAATTTTCATTTAATTGGATATGGTTTTGAAATTTATAAAAGAGTGTTCTCCTAACATAAACATGAATTTTATGATCCTGAAAAATAATAATAGAGATAAAGCATGATTAGTCAAAATTTATATTGCAAGAAAACAATGACAAAGCAAATGATAAAGGAATACTTAAAAGATTAAACACTCAAAAAGCTATAATAAAAAAAACCAAGCATACAAAAGAAGGAAAAGATGATATTGGTGCTTGAACATACACCTGGATAAGTTTCACAAAGATGGAAATAAAGTAAAAAAATAAAAAATAAAAACTGAAAAATGTATAATTGGAAAAAAGTTGGAAACCTAAATACTTAAAAGATAAAATTAGTCTTTATTTAAAATTTTGAATAATTTAAAAATTTTATTTACGTAAGACATTAAATATTCAGGATTTTTTTCTTTAGCAATTTCGAATAATTTTTAAATTTTAATTTATTTTGGATTTTTATTTAAGTAGTACATTAAATGATTTAAATTTTGTATTTATTTAAGATTTTGAAAATTTTAAAAATTTTATTTATTTTACATTATGATTTAAGTAGGAAATATAATAATTTAAGATTTTAAAAAACTTAATTTTTATTAATTTTAGATTTTTTGTTTAAGAATGAAATTAAATAATTTAGGAATTTTTTAACTATTAATTTTTTATTTAAGAATGACACTGTTTTTGGATTGTATTAACTTAGGATTTTGAAAAAATTATAAATTTTATTTATTTTAGAGTTTTATTTAAGTAGGACATAAAATAATTTAAGATTTTTATTTAAATATGACATAAAATAAGTTAAAATTTGATTTTTTTTAGAATTTTGAAAAATTTAGGAATTTTACTTATTTTACATTTTTATTTAAGTAGAACATGCAATAATTTAGGATTTGTATTTATTTAGAAATTTGAATAATATAAAAATCATATTTATTGAAAAAAAAAATTAAGTAGGACATAGATTTGTATTTATTAAAGATTTTGAATAATTTATGAATTTCATTTATTCCAAAAAATTTATTTAAGAATTTCAATAATTTTGAAATTTTATTTAGGATTTTCAATAATTTGGAATTTAATTTATTTTGAATTTTTATTTAAGTAAAATATTAAATATTTTAGATTTTGTATTTACTTAGGATTCTAAAAATTTTATAATTTTTTTTTTAAATTATTATTCAAGTAGAAAATAAAATAATTTAGAATTTGTATTTGTTTAGGATTTTGAAAAACTTAGAAATATTATTAATTTTAGATTTTTATCCAATAGAAATTTAAATAATTTAGTATATGGATATATTTAGAATTTTGAAATTTAATTAATTTAAATTTTTATTTAAAAATGACATTATATAATTTAAAATATTTATCAATTTTCAATTAAATATTTAGAAATTTTATTTATTTTACATTATTATTTAAGTAAGAAATATAATAATTTAAGATTTTGAAAAACTTAGAAATTTTAGATATTTTTTTGAGAATGAAATTAAATAATTTAGGAATTTTTTTAACTATTGATTTTTTATTTAAGAATGACAGAATTTTTTTTTTATTATATTAACTCAGGATTTTTAAAAACTTATAAATTTTATTTTTTCTAGATTTTTATTCAAGTAGAACATGCATTAATTTAAGATTTGTATTTATTTAGAAGTTTGAATAATATAGAAATCTTATTTATTGAAAAAAAAGTAATTAGGACATTAAATAATTTAGATTTGTATTTATTTAAGATTTTGAATAATTTATGAATTTTATTTATTTCAAAAATTATATTTAGGAATTTCAATAATTTTTAAATTATATTTAGGATTTTCAATAATTTTGAAATTTAATTTATTTTGGATTTTTATTTAATTAGAACATTAAATAATTTATATTTTATATTTATTTTGGATTTTAAAAAAGTTAAATTTTTTATTTCTTTTAAATTATTATTTAAGTACAAAATAAAATAATTTAGGATTTGAAAAAACTTAAAAATCTTATTAATTTTAGATTTTTATCCAAGACAAATTAAGTAATTTAGTATATGAATATTTTATATTTTATTTAAATATGACATTAAATAATTTTAAATTTTTATTTAAGAATGATATTTAATTTTTGGACTTATATTTATTTAGGATTTTAAAAACTTATAAATTTTATTTAGCTTAGATTTTTATTTATTTAGGATTTTGAAAATTTTAAAATAATTTTTTTATTTCATATTTTTAATTTTAATTACCATTAATTATTTTATTTTATTGATTAATTTGCCAATATTATAATTTATAATGTGTTCATAAAATCAGATGGAAAGAAAATCAAACACATTAAACTTCTTATGATTTGTTAGTCTTTACCGTATTCCATTACATTTGTTTATACATTCATATAAAATGAAATTAACTTCACGTGTTATGATTTGAAAATCTTAATTTATGATTTAAATTTAAATTATGGTTTAAGTGTATATTTGTTTTAGTGTATTAACAAAAACATGCTGGTAGAAGATTTGACAAGAAAACAATATATTACATGAAGAGCGTATTTGGAAATGAATATATTGGTTAAACATATACACCAATGTTTTGGAATCCAACATTTCAACATCGTACACCAATGTACATTACTCTTATATAAACATACATGATAAGCAAACAGGAACCATACCTTCTCAGAATTTCTATAATATCATTTTCACTAGTATTAATCACCAAACAAATTATATTACATCAATTCATGTGAAAATACCTTTTAAGCACTAAGATCTACTTAACAACTTTTCTTGAGATACATCTTATATGTAAGAAAAAACGTAAACTAAATAACTACACCATACAATTAGTAGATCAAACAGAAAAATACAACATCAATAGACCTTTGAACAAATCCAAACTAAATAGCAGCACAAAAACATATTCAAAACAGTTTGGATAATCAGGAACTAGAAACTTAATAACAGCCAGATTAGAATATTGTCTAAAATTTCATAAATACCTCTACATTTGATGAAGATTGTGAATAGAGAAAGGCTGACAAAGTCTTCTAAACCTCGTCTCAACCTCACAGGTAAAAAATACCCTAAACCCTAAACCCATACCTTTTATATATTCATTTTGGACAATTAGAAAACATTCATACGTAAAGCATTTTCCGATTGAGAGGATTTTCCGATTGAGAGCATTTTCGTTCATCAGTTCATTTTGCAGGTAAGAAGTCTCGATTTTTATATCTTAGGTTTTTAATTTATCATTCTTTAACTTTATGCAAATGGTTTCTGTACCTGAGTGGAGAGATGGGGCCCAGGCACGGTCGGTTGAAGTAGTATAACTGCGGTCGATCGTTCCTTCTTGTCGGGCGGGGGAGGGTACCTGTGAAGGCACTCCGACGCTCAAGTAAGTATGAGATTCCAAGTGTGGTTTAGTAAGTGAATGAAAACGTACCTTTCTCTGGCTTGAGCACTGTATTTATAGGATTGCCTAATGGGCCTTCTCTCTCTTGGGCCAAGGGTGGTTGTGGATAGGTCTCACAAGTCGTGCTCCGGAATACCTGGGGAAAACGCGTATTTCTTATTCTTCGGAGGTGTATCTTAACCACCTTAGCTTGTTACATAAATGTGTCGTTCGGTGCCTGCCGGTACACTTGCCCCCCAGGCTCGAGGTGAATGGAAGCCGAAGAGTCGTAATGATTGTTGTGCCTTTCGAGTTGTCAGACATTAAATTTAACGGAATGACGGGACGTTCGCATTAGCGAAGAATATTTTCGGTTAGGCATCGAACAAACGGCCTGCCTGTATGGAGCACCCGTGGAGGACGACCGGTACGACATAGAAAAAATAGTTGATGGAAAGCTGGTGCCGGCCAACCCCGATGATAATTTAGATGAGGAGGCCGAGGTGGAGACCCCTGGCCCACAGCCGGACGCCTCTTTTGAAGAGTTAATGAACAATGTGCCATAGAAAATTGTTGGACCCGACATGTGGGCAATACACACTTGCATAAATAATTCTGATTACATTAAATAAATAAGATAATTTTGATGCGGAACGAGGCATAGATAATTCTGATTACATTAAAGTAATAAGATAATTCTGAAGCCGAACGACGCATAGATAATTCTGATTACATTAAAGTAATAAGATAATTCAGATGCCGAACGAGGCATTAATAATTATGATTACATTTAAGTAATAAGATAATTCTGATGCCGAACGAGGTATAAATAATTCTGATTACATTAAAGTAATAAGATAATTCGGATGCCGAACGAGGCATAAATAATTTCGAATAATTCTGATGCCGGACGAGGCATAAATAATTCTGATTACATTAAAGTAATTAGATAATTCTGATGCCGAACGAGGCATAAATAATTCCGAATAATTCTGATGTCGGACGAGGCATAAATATTCTGATGCCGAACGAGGCATAAATAATTCCGATTACATTAAAGTAATAAGATAATTCGGATGCCGAACGAGGCATAAATAATTCCGAATAATTCTGATGCCGAACGAGGCATAAATAATTCCGATTACATTAAAGTAATAAGATAATTCTGATGCCGAACGAGGCATAAATAATTCCGATTACATTAAAGTAATAAGATAATTCGGATGCCGAACGAGGCATAGATAATTCTGATTACATTAAAGTAATAAGATAATTCTGATGCCGAATGAGGCATAAATAATTCTGAATAATTCTGATGCCGAACGAGGCATAAATAATTCCGATTACGTTAAAGTTATAAGATAATTCTGATGCCGAACGTGGCAGAAATTGAGAGTAATAAAAGGAATAGGGGACTTGGATTTTGATTTATAGTGTCTCGTTAAAACCTTCTCGGTCGTAAACCCTCCTTAGGGAAAAACCGACTGAGTGAGGAAAGAGTACACTTTCATTAAGTTCAACTGTAATAAAATTTGAGATGCGTGTTATTCCACGTTCTCGGTATGTCCTTCCCAGACAAATGTTCTAAATAATAGGCTCCACCGACTGTTGTGTCTGCTATGCGGAATGGTCCTTCCCAATTGCCCGGGCGCTACTCCGCATTCGCCATACTAAGTCGCCTTTGTGGAACATTCTTGGTTTCACCTTGGATTGGTTCGGACGGTTCGTTCGGTCTCGACTTCTCTTTCTTTGCTCGGGGTTTGGTCTTTGAGGACTCCGGATCCGACTGCTTTGAACCGTTGGTGGTAATCAATGTGTTCCTCGATTTGCATGAATTTGGTTGCTCGAGTTCGAAGGTCTTCCATGTCTTGAGGCGGCTTCTTGATGAGACTTTCAGTAAAACGGCTCGGCCGGATGGCCGAGACCAAATGGTGCAATGCAACTTCCTGCTTGAGCCCTCGGATGTTCATACATGCTTTGTTGAACCTATCTAAAAAGGTTCTGAGAGATTCACCTTTTTCTTGTTGTACTGCTAGGAGAGACATGGAGGACATGTGATGCGGTCGGCTGGTGGCATACTGAGTAGAGAATTTTACGGCTAAGACGTCGAAGTCTTCAATGGAATTCGGAGACAGCTCTGTAAACCAAGTAAGAGGTTCTCCCTGGAGCGACGTGGGGAATACTTTACACCACACATTGTTATCTGTGGTATACAAAGTCATTTGCGTCTTGTAAACATTTAAATGCTCGTCCGGGTCGGTCGAGCCGTCATAGAGTTTAATGGCGAGGCCTCTCCATTTGTCAGGAAGTGGTGTGGTGATGATTTCGTCTGTAAAAGGATGAGCCCTTTTACTTGACTTTCTTTCGACTGTTTTAGCTGTGGAAGCAGGATTGGTGTCGGCCGGTGTAGGTATGTGATTGGCCTTCTCCTTCGGGATTATCTACCTGTCGCTGGAGTCGCGCATTCTGCTCTCTCAATAAGGCGATTTCCTCCTCTTGGCGGCGTCTATCCTCTTCGTGTTGACGACGGTCTTCCATCCCCTTTTGCCGCAGTTCCTCCATCTGAGTTTGGAGGGTTTGAATCATAGTCATCTGTCCTGCCATAGCGTCGTTGTTGTTCCTTGTTGCAACCATTATAGCTTTAAATATTGAAATCTTGCCTCGGCCCCACGGTGGGTGCCAATTGTACCTGAGTGGAGAGATGGGGCCCAGGCACGGTCGGTTGAAGTAGTATAACTACTGACGTGTCGATCTTCTTCTCATTCGGTCGATCGTTCGTTCTTGGTGTCCCATTCGGTCGGGCGGGGGAGGGTACCTGTGAAGTCACTCCCACGCTCAAGTATGAGATTCCAAGTGTGGTTTAGTAAGTGAATGAAAGCGTACCTTTCTCTGGCTTGAGCACTTTATTTATAGGATTGCCTAATGGGCTTTCTGTCTCTTGGGCCAAGGGTGGTTGTGGATAGGTCTCACAAGTCGTGCTCCGGAATACCCGGGGAAAACGCGTATTCCTTATTCTTCGGAGGTGTATCTTAACCACCTTAGCTTGTTACATAAATGCCCTCATATTTATTGAGTGCGATCGGTCGGTCGGCCACATGTGTTGTTCGGTGCCTGCCGGTACACTTCTGTGAATGAAATTGGTTTAGATTTAGAACTAAAATATTTAGCAAATGAGCATTGTATTCAAAATCAAGATACAAATCAATATGAGACGGACTTGATCAAACCGCTCACAGTCGTAGTCTTCGTCTGAATGGTTCTCATATTGTCTATAATTAATCCATGGTCTTCGGCGAAGTGATCTAGGAACCTTTGCAGTTTCACGAACTTGAACTTATACCTCTTTTAATACTTATATTTACTCTTTCTCAACCAAATCCTTAGTTCACAACATTTCAACAGCCAGAGATAATTTTTTTTAAAACAAAATCAGTGATCACTGACAGGATCCCAGATATAGCCTAAGGGTGTGTTTGGATTAGGGGGTGTGGGGGAGTGGAAAGTTGAGGGTGAGTGGGAGTGGAAGTGTGAAGAAAGTGTGAAGAAAGTTGAGGTTGTTTGGATTGGGGTATGTTAGAGTGGATGTGTGAAGAAAGTTTATTGGAAATTGTGAATGGTGTGATAGTTGTGAGAGTATTTTAATATATTTTGAATAGTAAAATTTGTAAGATTACAATTTTACCCTTTATATAAAAAAAGAATAAATAATGATTAATCATATTTCATATTTTAGTTAATTATAATTTTAAATTAAAGTATAATTATATTATTTAACATTTTATTAATTAAGAATTTTTTTTTATTTAAGTTAATTTATTTACATAATTTTAATATTATAAATGATTTTATAAATTATGTTATGTTATATATATACAAATATATATAAAATTAATTTTAATAATAATTTTCATTATTATGAATAGCAAAATAAATATATTGAAAAAAAATAGAAATTTGGAATATAACATGAAAATTAAGTAGGTGTCAAAATATATAATGTAAAGTCATTACATGAAGAACATAATAATGTTAATTAGAAAAAGAAAAGACATTCCTAGTAATAACATTTGAATCCTTCTTGTGGAGATCTTCAAACGGTTTTCTAGAAGACATATCTTATTCCGTTGTATGATAATAATTTCATCTTTTTCATCGGCAACGTCTTCAATGCACCATTTGAAAAAATTACAGCCTAGAACCATGCCACTTCTAATCTGTTTTGAAGAAAACAATAAAATTGAACAATGAATAAGTTTAAAATAACATTCTTAAGTTTGTTTGAAACCTAATTGAATAAATTTTACCTTGTAGTTGGGACAACCCCAAAATTTTTTCCCAGCATTTTTTTGTGTTGTCGCTATTCTCAAAACAGCAAATTGTCCACAATGACAAATAGGATCAACGAAGGCACTTGTGGTCCCAGTAGCATGGGTAAAAGTACCACGTTTTTGCACACTACAACCAGTACAACTAGATGACGACGTGTTGTGATACGTAGACATTAATGACACTTAACCAATGCTGTCGAAGTAATAAGATGGTAAAAAAGTTGCATTAAAAACAATATGATTATGTAAATAAGTAGCATGAAAAGTAGCATAAAACCTTAACAATAACAATGTCAACGTCAAAAATAACAAATACAATTCATCAATGTTCAACATGAAACTTAGAAATAAAAATAACAATGACAATAACATAATAATAACACACTCAATGGCCTTGATGACGTCGAATGTCAGCCAGAGTAACCTCCATTCTGTCCAATCGGGTATTCATTCTTTCCATGCCGGACAAAATCTGATTTAACAATTCCCTTTGAATGGGGTTTTCCTCCTCAGGTTGACCACCTTCATCATCTTGTGGTGGCAATTCATCCTCTTCATCATCTTCTTCGTTTGCATGTTGTGGTCTACCAAGTTGCCATATGCCATTGACCTGGAATATATTTAATTTTGTCATACTTTTTTTCCCAAAGTAATGATTCCAGCCTAGCATTGTTGCTTGTTCATTGGACAAGTCAAAGCCATACACCTGCAAGATCCTCGTTATCAAATAGCACTTCTAAAATATCAATTACTTTTTAAAAAACCTACAAATTAAAAATTTCTATTTCCACTTGTACAAATATTCATTTTAAATACATTTATTTTTATCTTTCTAATAATTTATGTACAATCTAAAATAATATTAACTACACATTATTAACTACTTTTTAAGAAACCTACAAATTACACATTTGACATTATTCCACTTCTAAAAATATTCATTTTAAATACATTTATTTTTTTCTTATAACAATTAAATCTTATAACAAAAATTACAAAAACATTTTTTTTAATCTTTTCAACTAATAACATTAATAATTTATGTCCAATTAAAAAAAAATTAACCATACAGACTACAAATATACATTTAAAAAAATTATCTATTCTCTTATAAACAATTAAATTAAATGTTAAATAAAATTAACTTTGTATATTTATTATTATACAATATTTCAGTTTTCTTATACAATATTTATTAACTTTGTATATTTATTATTATACAATATCTATTCTCTTATTAACAATATTTATCTTAAATTTTTCACTTTTCTTTAATGACAACAACTTTTTTTGTTTGATTTAATTATAACATTAATAATTTATGTTTAATATAATAAAAAACATAAAATTTACAAATTTCTGTATACATTCTCTAAATAATTCATTTGATAGAAATAAATTTTTTTCTTAAATGTTAAAAAATTAATAACTATCTACAAAAATTAAAACAATAAATCAACTGAAAAAATTAATTTAATTAACTAAACTCCTTAACATATTTAATTAACTATCTAGTAACAACTTAACATAATTAACTAAACTAAACTCTAAAAAAATTATATTACAACAACAGCCTTAACATAATAAACTAAAATAAATTCTAAACAAATTATATTACAAAACCATAATCATAAATATAAAACACAAATTAAATAAAATAATTTTACATAAAAAAAAATTAAAACCTGAAGATAAGCACTCAACAACAGCAACAACAGCAATAGGATGCCTTATAGGAAGATCAACACACCTGAAAATACCAGAAAACAAATAAATTAACAAACAATTTTATTTCAAAAATTCAAGAACATAATCGATTATGGCATCACTTACACAGAGAGGATAATCGATTATCAATGCATAATCGATTATGCTGATAGGCTAAAAAGACCATAATCGATTATCCCAAACACATAATCGATTATGTCCCGTTTCACACACATCACATAATCGATTATCAAAGCATAATCAATTATGCTGATAGGCTAAAAAAGACCATAATCGATTATCCCAAACAGATAATCGATTATCACCCATTTTACACACTATACATAATCGATTATCCCTCGAAAAATTTGCAGATTCCACCATAATCGATTATTTTGCCTGTGATATTTGACCCATAATCGATTAACCGTTGAATGAAACATATGAACTCACCTCAGATGAACCCACAGATGAACCAGATGAAGGCACAGATGAACCCAGAGATGAACACACCACTTTCAGATGAATAACCTCTACGTTAATGAAGCCCCTAACACACACAATTACTTACGAATCTCTCCAACTACACACTCTATGCTTCGCTCTACTCTTCGCTTATCTGTGAATTGTTTCACTCAGAAGCAACGTTTATAAAGAAAAACCAGGAACCTCACACACCTACCTCTCACCCACTTCATTCATGAGGTCTCAAACTTTAAGGTGGTCAATAGATTCCTGAACCAAGTCAGGAATCTCTTGCTGTGCACTTCGCATCTTGCTGTTCACTTGGCATGCATGCAGAGGCATGTGCTTCTTGAATCCAGCAACAAAAAAGCAAAAAAGTGAGGGCAAGATTGGAAATGGGTCGTGATGATTTGGCACTTCCAATGCACAGTGACACTTTCTCTTCACCTTTCAGAAGAAACCAAATTCGCTCAACTTTCTCTTTCGCTGCACTCTCACCCGCAACAAACCATGGAACCAAATGGGGTGCTGTTGTGACTTCCGTCGTCGACAACAGTAGCACCCCTGGATCCAAACACACCCTAAAAGATCTTGTAAAATAAAGAACCTTCCAAACTATGGCTACCATTACCTGAACTTAACAATACAGATGCATAACATAGCAAAGCAAATATCATTATTAACTCACTACAACAACATCATTTGCAAATATTAAATGAACAGTGAACAAGCACGAATCAAAAGTTAATAATTAATAGTAATTAATAAATAAAAACTCAGTCAAGTACTAACTAGTTTGTTTGCATTGAAGCATTGAAGAGAGAAAAGCAGAAACTACATGATTGGTCTGGTAGATTGGTTGGTTTGGTCCAAGTGTGCAGTGATATCAGTGTTTGTGCTTTGCACCAGAACAAAAAGTGTAACTCCATTAAAAATTAAAACATGTTTGTCGGTTCAGAGAGAGAGACATAGTTACATTGTAAAGAACTCATAAATCATTCATAAAGTTCCGTTTGCAGTTTCCTCCCGTCCGCTATTGATTCAAGTGTATCGCGCGCAGAAGATTCTTCGTTAGTGTAAACCCATACCCAATCCCTTGGTGATGTGATCGATAAACTAGCGCAAATCGTTTTTTGGGTTTTTCCCACAAAACATTTTTCAATGATTTATCCTTTTGTGGGCATGCCTCTTTTGTATTCTGTTTTCCATTTTTTCTTTTCATTTGGGCTCTGCACTATACGAAATTTCAACCTGCACTATATCATTATGTTGAAATGACTAAACTAGGCTCATTATTGTGCATGTTTGAAAGAAGAGTTTTTTCACAATGGTGGGATGCATTATTATGGACTAATTATTTTTTTTCTAAATTTGTTCACAGGATTTTTTTAATAGTGATAGAAGTTGGTGAAAAATGTCACTCGCTTCAAAAGAAGAAGTAAGAGTTTGTTCGTCCCAGTTCTGTCTTCCTCTAAATGATGAAAACTTAACCAAAGCCCAAGATTTGTGGCCTAAAGTCTATCGTGTGAATGTTATCGAAAAAGGGTTGACTGAAGTTTTGTACATGGAGGAGGGCAACGATATTAATAAGCGGGTCTACCGCTGGGACACTAGACCTTACAGACAGATCTTTAGAGAGGGCTTTAAAAGTCGGTCTCAGGGTAATACTGATGACTCCACATACTACAATTTTGATTGCAGGATTGTTTGGTTAGTCTGGAATCAGTGCTATACATGGTTGACCATGTTGTCCCAACAACTTACTATTTTGCTAAATTCTCCTGTCCAGGTTAATGTTTTTTGTCCCTTGTTGTGATTGCAACGAGATTGTATTAGGTTTGGTTTTGAGTTTGTATGGGTTAGATTTGAACTGTGTATACTAAAACTAACCACATACACTAACAATAACAATAATTGCGTACAATAACAATAACAATATATAAGTACAATAACTGTGTACAATAACAATAATTACTTGTGTACACTAACACTAACTGTGTACACTAACACTAACACGCACAATAACAATAACTGCTTACAATAATTGTGCGTAGAATAATGGTGCGTACAAGTACAATAATTGCTTGGTTAGTCTGGAATCAGTGTTATACATGGTTAGGGATTGCGTCGGTTGACTTGTCTTATACAACATATTAATTGTACATGAATGAATAAATAAATTAAAAAATTCCTAAAAAATGAACTTAATCCTATTCCTATCACTAACGTATTTTTTCATCAAACAAATACACCAACGTCAATTTTTGCTTACCTGCAAATTGAAATAATGTGTCAATTACTAAATTATGTCAGCTACTCAATTAAAATAACAAAATATAACTACATAGAAAAATGATAAATTAATGAATGTTGAATACATGACTTTGACTTTTGCAACTATTTCAATTGTTACCTTAAAATCAAAATGTTTGTGCATGGATACAGAAACTTCAATTTGGAGTTAGGCACATATTATTGCGTCTTATTATTAAAATATACCCATTTTTAAAAATATTATGAGATACTCAGTTTCTGATTCCTTTTATATTTTCATTTTCGGCAATTAGAAAACACTCACAGACGTACAGCATTTTCCGGTTGAGAGTCATTTTCCATATGCATTTTGCAGGTAAGGAAGTCTCTTACTATTAGGGTTTTTATATCTTGGGTTTTTATTAGGATTTTTATTTTATCATTCTTTATCATTCTTTACCCTTCTTTATCATTCTTTAAACTTTATGCAGATTGTTAACACCAGCAATTTTCATTCTTTACCCTTCTTTATCATTCTTTAAACTTTATGCAGATTGTTAACAGCAGCAATTTTCCTCCGGCAGTGAAGGTTAGAATCTCTTCAAATTTTTATATTGCTTTTCTTTTTATTGTTTTTTAATCTGAAAAGTAAAAAAGCTTATAGCTTTAAAATGCGATTGAAAACTCTCTTTTTTAACTCTCTTTTTTAACCCTCATTGGAACTATCACATGTTTTTTGATTGCAGGATTGCTTGGTTAGTCTGAAATCAGTGCTATACATGGTTAAGTATTGCATCGGTTGACCATGTTGTCCCAACAACTTACTTCTTGCATTTTATTTTGCTAAATTCTCCTGTCCAGGTTAATGTTTTTTGCCCCTTGTTGTGGTTGCAACGAGATTGTATTAGGTTTGGTTTTGAGTTTGTACGAGTTAGATTTGAACTGTGTATACTAACACTAACCACATACACTAACAATAACAATAACTGCGTACAATAACAATAACTGTATATAAGTACAATAACTGTGTACAATAACAATAATTGTTTGCGTATACTAACACTAACTGTGTACACTAACACGCACAATAATTGCTTGCGTATACTAACACTAACTGCTTACAATAATTGTGCGTACAAGTATAATAATTGCTTGGTTAGTCTAGAATCAGTGCTATACATGGTTAGGGATTGCGTCGGTTGACTTGTCTTATACAACATATCAATTGTACATGAATGAATAAATAAATTAAAAAACAATTTATCATGGACCCAATTTGTATTTAGTCGTGCTTCCACTATGTTAATATGGTTTAATTGTACTTGTATCTTGCATATATTATCATAAAGATGGACCCTGCTTTGGACAATTTTATGAAACGTCAATCGACCGCGCAAAAGTTGAGCAGCCTCTCGTGGGGTAGAGAAGGAGAAAGTCGTGGTGGACGAGGTTATGCCAACGGTGGTGGTGGTCCCTCCCGTGGCCAATCGAAAGAGGGGGCGTCCACCCAAGGCTCAAACTGGTTTTGAAATGGGGCAGTTGTCCGGTAGGGCCTTGACAATGCTTAGTCCTTTACTTCGGGTGGCTCAGCCTATGCAGTTTGACCTTTGTCCAAAAGATGAGGGTATCTTGGCGGCCATCCCCACCAAATATTTGTTAGAAGAGTTGATTGAATTGCAGAGTCGAGCTACCATCGTAGGTAGAGTTTTGGGTGACGAAGTGTGCAGGGCCCAAACGGTGGTAGTGCTGAAATTGAAAGCTGAATTGGAGGCGTCGGCCAACTCCTTGAAGACAGCTTTAGAGGTTGCCGACACCTACAGGAAGGAAACAACCGACTGGCCAAAGAAGAGCAAGAAAGGCAACGCTCACCAAGGTAATGACCGAGTGAGATCAATTGGTGAAAGAGAAAACTGATGGAAATCAAATAAAAATATTTGGCTGCTGAGGTAGAGAAATGCCAAGAATTCATGTTGCGAATAAAGGAGGAAAACTTTTAGCAAGGTGTCCGGCAGATTGCCTTCTTCCATGATATACCAAGTGAAGACTCACGGTATGACTTGGAAAAAGATGTGGTTAACGGTGAGTTAGTGCCACTTGGGGAGGTGCCAACCACGCGATGGATGATCAACCGACCGAAACCGCTCAACCATATCAGTCGATCGAAATTATTTAAATGAGAAGATTACTTGGATTCAGATTGTGTGTTTTGATCAGTTTGTTGCACTTTAATGCTTTTAGCTTTAATCGCTTTGAACAATTGCGGGTTTTTTACCATCATGGGATTATTTTTTTTTGGTTTTTACTAAAATGAGGTCCGTTTAAAAAAAATTACAAATTTAGGCAAGTCGTGTCAATTCGACACGACTTCATATGCACAAATCGTTCCAATTAGGCACGACTTTTGCCATGTCATACTGAAGTTTTGCCAACTTGACACGACTTCTGCTTTGTCATACTGAAGTCGTGTCAACTTGGTACGACTTCTGCCACGTCATAATTTTTATTTTTTTTAATTTTTTTGTTTATATATTGGGTAGTAAGTTATATAATGTTAAAAATTAATTTGATACATAATGTAACAAACAAGTCAAATCACAAATCACAGATAATTTTAAAAAAATTATATATATTTTAAATAAGTCAAATAATATAAATAATTTGACTAATGTAGCAAATCACAAATAACAAAATTATAAACAAATCATAAATTATCATTTTTTTTTGTCTGAACTAATAATTATTTTTATTACAAATCAAATAATACATTTTTCGTAAACCTGTTTGTTCTTTTAAATGCCATTTATATTAAAATATAAAAACATATAAGTACTATAATTATTTTTAAATAATTAAATAACTGTAAATACTTATATATATATATATACTATGAATAATTTAAATAATATAAATAATTGCATTTTTGTAACAAATCTCAAATAATAAAAACAAATTATTCATTCTTTCAAACAAGATTTCTATAATAATTCATTCATGATACTGTAATATCTTTAAACAAATCCAAATAAAATAATTTATTTATATTATTTTGTTATTTATTATGTAAACAATAAAATAAAATAAAATAATATATATATATATATATATATATATATGACATGACAGAAGTCGTGTCAAGTTGGCACGACTTCAGTATGACAAGGCAGAAGTCGTGCCAAGTTGACACGACTTCAGTTGACATGACAGAAGTCGTGCCTAATTGCGACGATTTGTGCATATGAAGTCGTGCCGAATTGACACGACTTGTCTAAATTTGTAATTTTTTTTAAACGAATCCCATTTTAGTAAAAACAAAAAAAAAATAACCCCATCATGGTAAAAAAAACCAACAATTGCACGTATGATTTGTCTCTTTTTATATATATATATATATATATATATATTCTTATTAAGCAAAGCGTGTTTATTTCATTAAATTATATTCTTTTATAAAAATATAATAAATTATATTTTTGAGAAAATATTTTTTCAATTCAAGTTTTAAAAAATATGTTAGATAAGATAGAATAATGATTATTTAAAATTAGATAAAGTACAAATTTTAATTTATTAAAATATAAGGAAACTTTGTATTTATTTCAAAATTATAAGGATGTAAGTTTCATTTAATATTTTCAAATAATAGAGACACAAATTTTCCTCGCTATTATGATAAAATTTTATAATGTTTTTCTTCAAATATGTTTTTTATTCTTCATAAATTATTATTATTTTTTTAATAAATATTTTAAAAAATTACCCCTAGTAAATTTTTATTTTATTTTATTTCATCTAAGTTATTTTATTATTACAATTTAACTGAAAAAAGTTATCACAAGCAAAAAAAAAAAAGTTAAAGAAAAATTATTAAGTACAAAAAAAATGAAATTCAATAATTTATCAAAAACTAAAACATTATATTTAAGCTTACGACTTTTATTACCGCTGTGGTTCATAATAATAAATCTTTATATATTTATGATTTTATACATTACTTTGTTAAACTAAATAGATTAACAAATATGTAACATCATAATAAAAATGTAATACATAGAGTATAATAATTGCAACATTCTAATTTTTCCATCTTAATTAGAGCTTCAAATTTTATTTCAAGTAATTAAATTGTACAATATTAATGAATTTCTGATGAATAACTTAAAGTTTAAAAAAAAGTAGGAATAATCATAAACATAACATTAACTCATTTTAGAAAAAATATTTGTGGAATATCAATTTTTTTATAATAACTAGACATTATTCGAATTGAAATTTTTTATTTTATGCCAAATTAAATAAAATAGTTTAGTTCTAATATTTAAATAATTACAAGTTATAGAATTAATTATTTGTGCAACCTCTTTTTCATCTTATTAGATAAGGAATTTTTATTATTTGGTGGTGCCATAAATGAATAAATTCATTATAATGTCACAATGTCATTATCCTTCTCAGCTCACTAACTAATGTATGGTAAAAGTTATAAAGTTGTGTTTTTAAAAAATGAAAATTTTAAGCAAAGTAAATTTAACCTAGAGTGTTTGACCATTTTAATACAAATTTTGACTTTATTATATTAATCAAATATAAAATAATATTAGTTTTTATAAACTATTTATTATAAATTCAAGATTTAATATAAAAATTAATATTTCAATCAATTATTTTGTAATGATAATAAAGGGAAAGAGAATATTAAAGTTAAAGAAAAAGTTATGTGTTGAGAGTGTTCTTACCATCTTAGTTGTTAGGCAGTAGCTTGCATTTAAACCAATCAATTTTGAAAATTTTAAAATTATTATTTGGAATTAAAAATTAAAAATTAAAAATTAGAAAATATATTGTAAAAAAAATCTGAAATAGAATTTCTACTTAAAATAAATTCCTGAAAAACAAAATCCAAGAATATATTTAAAAGAAAAATTATGAAAAATTAAAATTAAAAAAAATGTAATAAAAATTTAAATTAAAAAATGTATTATAAAAATTTAAATTAAAAAATGTATTATAAAAATTTAAATTAAAAAATGTATTATAAAAATCAAAATCTAAAAAATTAAGCAAAATGTTATGACAATTAAAATCTAAAAATTATTTCTGAAATTCAAATTCAAAAGACATTTTACCCTTTATCACTGACTCGTGTTTAAAAACTAAAAAGGACATTTTTAAACTTTCACAATTATTAGGTACAGACTAAAAAACACTGAGTACAAAAAGTAATTGGCTAAAACATTGGGTGCTAAAAGTAATTGGCTAAAACATTGGGTGCGGTAATTGGCTAAAAACATTGGGTGCAAAAAGTAATTAGCAAGTTGTTGGATCTAAGTTATTCACATTACCATTTGTGTTTGTTGCACCCACAATATTTACAAATTTTATTAGTTAATAATTTTTTAAAATATGTATACAAAATATTTTACAAGTATTTAAAGATGTATAATATATCTTTTTTTTATCGGCAATAAATGTATAATATATCTATAATTGAATAAATTAAGGACTATTACCTTTATATATTAATTACTATAATCAAATTTAATTTATAAATGTTTATTATCTGCTATATTATTATATATTTATATCGTTTAAATAATAAATATAAATTTTTAATGCTTAAGTTGGTTTTTTTATTTGATTAAAAAATTGGACTGAAAATAAGAACTCGTGAAATTAGTTGTGATAAGGAGTTAATATACAGGAATATTATAAAATATTTAAAACTGAATATAGCATTTTCGAATAAGGCCACTGATATCTTCTGCGTTTATGATTTTGCAGGGATAAAATTGTCATTTAAAAAAAGGCTCGTTTCTATAAATTTCAATAACTAGGGTTTGTTTTCCCTATTCTTCTCTGCGAGTTTGAAGAGAGTTGCGGCTGCTACCCTAGCCTTCTCCCCTCTCTCAATATCATATCAGGTACCGACGAATTCTGCTTTGAATTTCTTGTGTTGTTCTGAATTCTGCATTGAATTTATTGTGTTGTTCTGAATTCTGCATTGAATCTTCTGTTGTTTTATTAGGAGGTTGATGATTGAATCCTATTTTTTTTTTTTTCTCTTGATTTCATCTTTTGATTGTTATTCTGCTGATCATTTTTACTTTTTTTTTTCGCCGTAATAGTTTATTTTATTGTTTACGATTCTAATGATTTCCACTTGGCTATTGATTTATGATGTTTTGCATTGGATGGTGGTTTTGATAATAAGTTTGATGCCACATAGGTTATTAGGGTTTAGGGTTTTTTTACGGTGGATTTTGTAGTAAAGAAATTGGCTGTAGGTGATTCATGTTTGAAATCAAGCCGATTGCCCTATTAATCGTAATGCACATGTATATACAATGATATCATGTCATGTTGAACCAATGGTTTATCGCACCAGATATTTTTTGAGTTGTACCTACTTAATTAGGTCCGGTTAGTATTTCAATTTTTGCTTTTCCCTTCATTTATTGTATTTCATGTTGAATTCTTGATTCTTGACAAGGATTATATTTTTTGTTGAATCATGAACTCATTTTTTGTTTAAACTGATCAGAAGTTGTATTTGTCAAAGTATAATTTTTCTTTGTGTGATTCTCTCTTTTCCATACAAATGTATGAGTGATTTGGTATGCAGAGACCTTACAACCTACATCCTTGTAAACACTGGTTGTTGTATTTGAGCAGGATGGACTCTCAGGTGAAGCATGCTATCGTTGTCAAGGTTATGGGCCGTACTGGGTCGAGAGGGCAGGTGACTCAGGTTAGAGTAAAGTTTTTGGATGATCAGAACCGTCATATCATGAGGAACGTAAAGGGACCAGTCAGAGAAGGAGACATTCTTACCCTTCTCGAGTCTGAGAGAGAAGCAAGGAGGTTGCGCTAGAGTCTCTTGATTGTTTGATTCAGTTTTCAAGTGAAACAATGCTGTTTTTTTTTGTGATAGTTACCTATGTCATATTTTACTGTCCTGGATCTATGTTATTATTATAATTGCATTGTGACTTTTAGTTTTGATGTTTATTGAGCCAGCAGAGTTTTGAGTTCTGCATTTATGTTCGATTTGCAATGGATGTGGTCAATCCAATATAATTTTGAGTATTCTTGTTACCTAAAATATTACTAATGTTTTTTCAATATCTACAATTATCTTGCAAATTTGACAAAGATCACAAATTATCAGAACTAGCAACTCCAAACGTTTTCCTTAAATCATTCCAATAATCACCAGCTTATTCTTGAGATAAAGGCAGAATCTGTTGATTTCTGTGCTTTCACCTGAACTTGACTGAAAGATTCTTTAAAAACTAGAAACACAGATCAAAGCAGTTGTATATCTAGCAGAATAAAAGCAACCATGATGTGGTAGCGAATAAGTGAATCTATAAGCTTAAGCATGCTGAAGACTTCTAAAGTAAGAAATGAAGAACTCTGGATGCAGCAACTTGTGGGGAATAAAATTATAAAAGACTAATGGCTTATATGGGAAAAGTTCAGTGTCTAATGGCCTAAACTTTTGGCATGGTGAATGATTGTCCTCTTGGTCATGTTAAATGTAAAATTTTTTGAAGTTTGTTTACAATCTTGGGATGCTACTTTTCAAGATTTCATTTATATTCTCACATAAACGAATGTCCCAATTTTGTTCACCAAAGTTCTGTAGATGTTAAAAGGTATTGGAACTAAAACCATATGCTATGACAAGTCTAATGCTTTAAATGTCGTATTATAACAAGGACAATTTGTGGCTTATACTGCCTTTCAATGTGCACAGATATAATATATTGATTTGTCATTCCTTTTAAGATAAACAAATTTTTACAAACTAAAAGTCTTTTGAAAACATCATGATCTTCTTCCATGTTCTAATAACAGATGTTATCTGTACAAATCAACCTTTTCAAAACTACCTTAACAAGACTGTTTATCTTTCTTAAAAGTGACGAACCCTTTAGTCATAACAAAATGTTTTAGTTATATGAATTTGTTTTCAAATAAAAAAAAAATCAAATGTGTTGATTAACTTAGGAACCGAATTTTGGTTTTACACAATATTATCATAACAACAAATGAACTGCTATAATAAGCTGATACTGTTGCGTGGCCAAGGAAAAGAGCAAAAAAGAATTTTCTGAAGTTGATACAGAATATACATACCTCTCTGGTAACATTATACAGTGTTTTCTCCCTTCATCTTCGTACCTCCCCGCACCTTTATATTAATTGTAAATAATTAATCTATCATTGCAATTTCTGTAAAAAATGCAATCTCTAGTAATATTTTCAAAAATTTTAAATAATTATAATAAAACATAATCTTACATTTTTAAATAATCTCAAATACATTCCGCATCTCCATACCTACATTCCAATTGCATATTTTTATTCCAACCGCAACACTTCCATTTTTTTCAACTGTAAACGATTGAAACAGTTTCATTGTTGTTATATTTGACGTTCCCTAATACGAATATATATATATATTAATTTTATATTCTATTTTTGTACCTTGTTGATTTTTTTTTATGGGTTTGTGATTTAAAAAACACAAAACACACAACCAACACTAATAATAAATACCACAAAACTTACGTCAACCAATAGTATTTACCACCCGTCACCACAAACAACCTATACCACTTAAAAATGAAAAAGAAAACATCACACTCTCTATCATACAGAAAAATATATGTTAGAACTAAAAGAAATATATTGTTAGAATTATAAAAAAATAGGAAGGTGCAGGAAGAATTTGGCCAAAAAAGAAATACCTACGTAATATATTTTATTCATGGATAGGATGAAAACAACTAAGGCCCAATTCCACGGACAAACAGAAATACCCAAAACTAATTGGGCCGGGCCTAACCATTCAACTTAGGGTTTTCGATCATTATAAATACCCAAACTAAAATCACAAACCCTAGGGTTAGTGTTGTTGCAATTGGAATTGCAGCTCTTCCGCCACTCCACTCTCTGCACCCACTGTGTGCCACCAATACTAACGAGTTCGTTCTCTCCCTTCTCATTCTACTTCTCTTCCTCTCACTCTTCTTCTCTCTAACTCTCTTCTCACTTCATTCTGCAGCCATGGCTGACATCGTCACCGAAGCTGCCGTCGTTGCAGATCCCTCCCAACTCGATGTCAAACTCTTCAACCGCTGGAGCTTCGAAGACATTCAGGCACTCATCTCTTACTTTGACCTACATTTTTTTCAACAATAATTTTGTAATGTGTATTAGTCTGCTTCTCTTCCTTGTTAAATTGATTGAAAGATTAATTTTCTTAATTTAGTTTGATATTTTTTTTTGTGTGTTATTAGGTCAATGATATTTCGCTGGCTGATTATATCGGAGTTGTGTCGTCGAAGCATGCTACGTATGTTCCTCACACTTCCGGTAGGTACTCAGTGAAGCGTTTCAGAAAAGCTCAGTGCCCCATTGTAGAGAGACTCACCAACTCTCTTATGATGCACGGAAGAAACAACGGAAAGAAACTCATGGCTGTCAGGATTATCAAGCATTCCATGGAAATCATTCACTTGCTCACTGACCAGAATCCAATTCAGGTCATTGTTGATGCCGTCATCAATAGGTATGTTCCAGTGCCGAGAACTGATTTTTTTGATGTTTTTTGTGTTCGATAGCTCTCTGTTGGGTTTCAATTGTGTATGCATCGCGACTGTTTCTGGTCACTGCTTGCATTCAGAAAATTGGAATTATTGGAATTTTTAGAAAAAACTGCGAGCTTAAAATTATAATGTCTAAATGGCCTTTTATTGTTTTGTTTATAATTTTTGTATTCGTCAATTTTATGTTGTGGGCTTCTGCCTATGGATTTTGGAGAATGGAATGATGATAATGACCGTTGTCGTTATCATATTTATTTTTAGCATAAGTAGATGTTAGAGCATGTAAACATTGTGACTATGAGTAAAAGACATTCAAAGTTTATTAACGGTACCTAAGTTTAGGGATCAATGTTGAGAATTGGAGAACGACATGATGATCATTTATTTCCCTATTGGTTTGATTGCCCAGATGATGGCACAATGTATTAGCTCTATCTGATCGTTCTCCTTAAATAAGTTATATCAATTTTATTAATTGTGTGCATTTCAGTTGAGTTATTGTATTTTATTAATGGGCGTTCAAATTTGATTAACGCTAGTTAAGTTTAGGGATCAATGGTTAGAATAGGAGAATGACGTGATGATCATTTATTTCCCTATTGGTTTGATTGCCTAGATGATGGCACAATGTATTAGCTCTATCTGATCATTCTCCTTAATTAAATTGGAACAATCTTATTAGTTACTAATGTTTTTGTGGTTATACTTTGGGTAAAGGACATTCAAAGTTGACTAACGCTTCTTAAGTTTATCGATCAATGTTGAGAATTGGAGAATGATATGATGATCATTTATTTCCCTATTGGTTTGATTGCCCAGATGATGGCACAATGTATTAGCTCTATCTGATCATTCTCCTTAAATAAAGTATAATTGTAAACTGTGTGAATATTAGTTGAATTATTGTATTTTTTACTCAGTTGAAAATTATTATGAAATCTATCAATGTTCTGTCCAGTGAAATTTTCTCCTTGTTCCTTTGTCTTTTCTGGTTGATGATATTTTTGTAGTTACCTATTATTGATCATTTTCTTTATTTATACTATTTGTAACTTACATTTGAAGTTCATTAATGCCACCTAAGTTCAGTGATCAATGTTGAGAATTGGAGAATGACGTGATGATCATTTATTTCCCTATTGGTTTGATTGCCTAGATGATGGCACAAATGTATTAGCTCTATCTGATCGTTCTCCTTAAATAAATTAAAACAATCTTATAAACTGTGTGTAGTCGAATCAATATATGTTACTGAGTTTATAATTATTATGAAATCTATCATAGTTGTGTCAAGTGAAATTATTTTCCTGGTTCCTTTTTGTGTTTACTGGTGGATGATATTTTAGAGGTTATCTATTATTGATCATTGTCTTCATTTATCTTCTATTGTTATACAACTATATTATATATTTATATAGTATTTGAAGTGAAACATGCTATTTCCTTTGTTAATTGTACTGTTCATGCTTTTGCTACATTTTTAGCTAAATATCAATGATGTAGCAATTGGAGAATGACATGATGATTAATTGTTTCCCTATTGGTTTGATTGCCAGTATGATGGCACAACTGTATTAGCTCTATCTGATCATTCTCCTTATTGGTTTTGCTTGTGTAAAAAAATTCTGTTCTTTGTATTGTTGTGATTAAATTTTAAGTTGATTTTATTTTATTTATTTGCTATTTTTTTATCAGTGGTCCACGTGAAGATGCAACTAGAATTGGATCTGCTGGAGTGGTGAGGAGACAAGCCGTTGATATCTCACCCCTTCGACGTGTTAATCAGGCTATATATCTTCTGACAACTGGGGCACGGGAAGCTGCTTTTAGAAACATCAAGACAATTGCTGAATGCTTGGCTGATGAACTTATTAATGCCGCAAAAGGTTCATCTAACAGGTATAATTTCACTCATTTTCTCAGATTAAATCATCGTATGTAGTTATAATCCTTATTACTTAAAACTGCTAATTTATTTCAGTTATGCCATCAAGAAGAAAGATGAAATTGAAAGAGTTGCCAAGGCTAATCGTTAAGCTGTTGGAAGCTGTACTGTACCAGAAAGATTTTGATTCGATTTTTGTACTTCATTAATTACAATTTCGAATATTGTGCAATGCTCTTCTCTGGCTTTAGTTAATTTTTAGTTCGTTTTAAGGGATTTTGATTCTTGGACGTAAATTTATATTCCAAGACATTGAATTTATTACTAAGCCTCTTTTATAAATTTTTGTGATCATCTGTTTCCCTGTTGGTGTTACAATTAGTGACAATTTTATGAATTATGTAATTACGAATTGTTAATGTACTAATATTTAAACCCTAAACCCAAAAATGATATTAACCGTATTAGAGGTTCAAAATAAGGTCATATTTTTACAATAAAATAGAATTGAATTAATAATTAACTAAGTACACAATACTTGTGGTGTTGTGTTTTTGACAACGGTAATAATTTGTTTTCTTTGATACTTAAGAATAAGTAAAACTTATTATTTTCAATTAAGTCTTATATATTGTCATTGGCTTATAATTTAGTTTTACAAAACCAATTCGAAAAGCTTAGACCTAACACTGTCATTGCTTTATATACGTATGAACACACACTTTAGTAAGATTGGGAAAAATCAAATAATTTGTAACGTGGATAAATTTGATTATGAAATTTAAGAAAGTAAATTTTAAATTTAATTTAATTATTAAAAATCAAAACTAAGAAAGTTAAATTTGAATCTATTTATATACTATTATTTGATGATATTTATCGTAAATAGAAAATATGAGATATTATTTTTTAATTACATAAATATATATAATGAATAAAAGTTATTATTATTTAATGAAATGTTATTAGAAACATATCTTTCTACTTAAAAATAACTCACTAAAATTAGTCATCTCATATATTATTTTAGTATTTGTTTTTGTAAAATTATATATATTTTTAAAACTAGATTACTTTAATGTAATAAATATTTCTTATACACATGCATGCGAACTAATGTATTTTCGGTAGTTTATATAATTTTAATAAAAAGAAATCATATAAAATCTTCAAAAATAATACATAAAAAATGAAAAAAAGATGTTAACGTTTCACTTGAATCCGATTACACAGGTTATAACACCTTCGGTTCTTGTTGGTTCGGTTTGGATCCGAATACTTGAAACCCGAACCCGATAATATAGCAGCTTGTATTCGGATCCCTACCAATCTCTTCTCCAACTCTTCCTCGCCACACCAGATTAGAGCAATGGCGGACCAACTCCAACTCAACCCTAACTCGGTCACTGGACTCACTGAGTCCTCCGCACCCTCCGACGACGACGAACCGGCTCTCAGCTCCCACACTCTCGCCGCCCTTAAAGAATTCCTCGCCGAGCAGCAGCATCACTCCGACGCCGGAGAAGGCTCCGAAGTTTCTCTCGTGTCCGAGAATTGGAATTTGAGCCAGTTCTGGTACAGTGCCGAAACAGCGAAAACCGTCGCCGAGGAAGTTCTCACTCTCTGCGGTGGCGTCCACGCTCGCGTTGCCTGCATTGCTTGCCCTACTCTCTATGTTTATCTCAAGGTTTGTTCCTGCTCCTCTGCTATTTCAGTTTGATTTTAATTAGTAAATGTATTTACCTTTTTGTTTAAGTGAGAGTGGTTGGGATTGACGTTCATGATTTTGGAATGAAATTTGCATAATAGTTGAAAAGTTATTGAGCATTGCCTTAAGAGCTTGGATTATGTATGAATTTTGTTTACACCAAGTTTAGTTGGTTCCAGTTGAGGTGAACTTGGATTCTTTAAGCATGATCTCATGTTCGAGTTTGATTGTCGTGTATGAAAGAAATGTAATTGATGGAACACTCTTCCGAGAATATTACTCATGTGCTAAGTCTTGACATTTCGGAGCAATAACACGATTACCCAAAAAAATGTATGAAGTTTGTCGTGGTCTTGGTTTAATTTGTAATATAAAGTCTCAGTGTAGAAGATGTTTACAATTTCAAATCCTTATAGGTGAAAGTAGTTTATTTAGAATGCTTTGAATCATGTATAGCCATTTATCATAAATTTGTGGACTTTTATGTTGACAGAGTAAAAATCTTTAGGCTAGCAGTCTATGAAAATTAAGTTCATTTGAGAAAGGTAAAGAGATGAAGTAGGCCTCATTTTCAGCAATTAGTATTAACTAATGGATTTAATTAGAATACGCTGATAGTATAATTTTTTTACTCTTTCATCCTGTCATAGATATTTCAAATTCATGCATGATAAGATTTTTTATTTTATAATACTTTTAAAAATCATATTTAGAGTGTTTTCTAGTTTCTAATTAGTTGACAATGTAAAAAGATATTGTGTGAAAATTAAACTCTGGATTCGCTTTTGCTCTATTAGTAACATTTTCCTTTTCCTTTCTTCAACCTTCAGCAAATGAATCCTAATGCCACTGTGCAACTTCTTGAGTATGACAAACGTTTTCAGCAATATGGAAGTGATTACACATTTTATGACTACAATCTCCCTGATGAAATACCATCAGAATTGAAGCATTCCTGCAAAGTTGTAGTTGCTGATCCTCCTTACTTGGTGAGAATTAATTGCTGACGTGTTACCTTGTAAATTAGTGTCTTCTGTACCTTTTTCTTCCATTTCTGCCAATTGGTTTGTACTTCACAGAAAACTATAAAATGGTTCGGTTGGCAGAGGATTAATTGATCGTCATTTATTTTTCATGTGAAAATTTATTTGTATAACTTTATTTAGTGTGCAAGTTGTTAAAAGAGTTTGAACTGTATAGCTTAATCAAGTTAAAACATTCATAGTCTTCTAATTTTTATTTATTACAAAACTATTGTTTTGGACTTCTCTTAAGTTGGATTCCTCCCCCTTTGTATACTTTTTATATCTCCTGATTAAAAGTAATAACAGTACTGTCATATGAAGCTGATATTCCTCCCTCCCCTGTACGTTTGATCGCAATCAGAAATCAATATGAAGCTAATTTTTTATTTTGCTTTATATTAAATTATCCTGTGTTGGACAACCAAAGGCTGTGCTGTATGGTGCATTCCTTAACATCCCTTTTCAATGAGTTGAATTGCATGCTTCATGAATACACAGGTTTCTATATTCCAATGTGAACTAAATTTAAAGCCTGTTTCGTGAATTCTCTTCTCACAGCTTCTGGCAATGAGTCATCTATCTGCTTTATTTTTGCGTAACTCAGTTTTGTATTTGTAATTACTTGTTACCAGAAAGGGTACCAACAATGTTACATTATAAGAAAAATCTAATGTTATTTAAGACATGACAAACCTTTTTTCCTTTCATTAAAGTAAAGAACTTAGATTACTGCATAAAGAATTTGAGTCTTGAACCAGTATCGTAATCCCCGGAGACTATGAGACTGAGAATATACAATACTTTCAACTTAAAACAAAGTGACATAACTAATGATTTTCTTAACGCAATTATTTGGTAGTAGAGCAAAGAGTGCTTGGAGAAAGTTGCTGAAACGATTCGTCTGCTCATACAACCTGGAGAGTCATTTGTGCTTCTGCTCACAGGTATCAATGAATTTTATCATATTGTGTTTTTATCAGTCTGAATGTTTATGACGAGATAGTCAGTCTGAAGAATTATTAAGAAATATAACTGTTTTCGTTGTTGGGTATTCTAATTTTTGTATTACACTTTTTTAGGAGATGTGCAGAAAGAAAGGGCAGCAGAGATCTTGGGCCTGTATCCCTGTGGTTTTAGGCCTCAGCATTCCAGCAAACTTGGAAATGAGTTTCGGTTGTTCTCAAACTATGACCCTGAAACGAGACTAGGAGGGTGGGAAAAATAGGTACATATTTTTCCTTTGGTTGCCAATGTGTTCTTAGTCTCTGAGAATTTGATCAAAATTGATTTTAGTTCCTTTATTTTAAAAGCGGTGATTTCGAAGATTTTATTCTTGACTCTATCTATACTTCATTGCCTTGAACGGGGACGAAATCCACTACATTTTAGGAAATACAAGAACCAAAACAAACGTTTTTACAAATAGGAACTAAAATAAATTTGAATATATGTTTTTGGTCCCTTTAAAATTTTCCTAATTTGGTTTTACTCTTTCAAAAATTCTTATTTTTATCTCTCATTAGAAAATTCTCCACTCTTAGTCCTGAAAGTGGTTATAAACTTATATAATTAACATTTAATGACTTATAAACCGTCACAAAAATCACTTTAAGGATCAGAAGTAAAGTATTTCCAAATTAAAGGGAAGAAATAAGTAAATTTTTGAAGGGTTAAAACCAAATTTGAAAAAATTATATTTTACCCTGAAGTTTAATATATTTTCCCCTATAGCTTGTCAACACTCAATTTCATTCCATATATTCTATAAGGAATGTGCATATGAAAGTGAGTATAGAATAAATTGGTGGTCGATTCGGGATTTTCCAATTTGAAAATGACAGTTGGAATATGATGTAGGTGTATGAAGCTGCAGTTGCATATTTTACGAGGATGGGTATATTGAATGATCTTGTCTGTCAATTCAAGGACATTGAAGTTATTCTGCTAGAAATACTGATAAAATATCAACGTTTCTTAGGATTGATATTGGCCTCTAGGCAACAAGCGTGTATTTTTTGAGATTGCTGGTCCAAGATATTTTCCATTTTGTTCAATTTCTTGTGAGAGGCACAGTTTTGGATCGTATTAGATTATTACGAGGAATTTAGTTTCAATGGACCCATCAAACTTGTCTTTTCTGATATTTTCAAGTTGAGGTAAATCTTTGATTATTGTGTGGATAGCCAAGCAATTCCGCAATGAAATCTTATTGTGTGTTCGGCAAGGATTTTTGTTCTGCTTCATCATTTTAATATGCAATTTCTTAATACTAGTTTGTCAACAGTTCATAATTGACTTCGTTGCACAAGACAAAAGATAGTTCCTAAATGTCAGCATATGCATACACACATATATACATTTCATTTTTCTTTTCTCTTATTATCTAGTTGAATTATTGAAATGGATGATTGCAAGAAGAGTTATCAATATAACCTTTAATCCCCTTTAATATCAGATTCTTAGTAATACTATGTTTCTTTGTTTTTTATATATTTGATCTTTATTTATATAAAGATAAAGATGAGTATAAGGACCTATAGTATAAGGACCTATACAGGCATAAAGACATTTTTGGCAGACTTATTTGCTAGTATAGCTTTCATGGCAATCCAAATTTAGCCCTTCATTCATCTTCAACAGTAAAACCACATATACAAATATAGTGCAAATGTGACATGGTATTTTGGGAGGCATTTAAATATTTCAGTATAAGACAAAGGAGCAGCATTTAAATTATTTTAATGCAGATAAAACCAAAAGATGTTGCAGAGAAAAAGAACATTATAGATACACTTTTATTCATCATCAAAGGTAAACAGAAGAAACTGGGAAGTGGGGTTACTGGTTTTTATTTTGCTGTGGAGGTTTCACAATAAGGACAGGTGTCCTTGCATGATGTGCACAGTGGTCACTCACACTTCCAAGAAGTGTCCTGCCACCAAAGTATATATAAGAAAGCAAAACTTTATTTTAACCTAAAAAATATTAAGGAAGATGAGAAACACAAACCTACCTTTTGAGGGCACCAAGGCCACGACTGCCCAAAACAAGGAGATTAACTTGCATTTGGTCTGCTGCTTCACAGATCATTTCCCTTGGATCTCCATTCAGAATCATGCTTTCTGCTTTCACCTGCATTTTCATCTTCAATCACTATTTCATTTCATTAAAACAAACTCTTTTTTTTTCATTTTATTTTTAAACCAAGTTGATGTGTTTTCATTCATTTAAATAATGTCAATAATTCGAAATTAATACCCTTAATAAAAGAAATTTAAATTTAAGAGATAAAAATAAAATAATTCAGATAAAACTAAAATTATATTTTAATAAAAATTAAATGCAATCTTTTTACTATCTCTATAATGTTAATCACTATCTAATCGTCTATGGACATTTTAAGGATCATTTATATTCTTGTTAGAACTCAAAACTGGTTTATTTGTTTAATTTTCTTAGAAAAAGAACTTACAATGATTTTTAATATGTTTGAGTAAATTGATTTTAAAAAATATTTATTTCAAAAAAACATATCAATTTCTGCTTATATAATAATAGTAATAACAATCAATCACTAGAATAAAAAATGAGTTTTTGTAAAGTAATGACACATTTACCAGCTTATCATGACACATTTTCAATGCCCTTGAGAGAACAGATGCTGATTTTTCTTCTTGTGCTTTCTTCACTGACTCCACCACTACATTTGCAGGATAAAATGCTGTTGAAGGCACCATAAAATCATATATTTTTACCACAAAATGCACACACACAAAACATATATATATATATATATATATATTTCATTCTTTTGAATTGAACTCTAATATTTCTTTTCCTAATTGCCTACTCCCTATTTTTTTTTTTTTGGAATCACTTAAAAAAACAACATAACAACATAAAACTAATCTAGATAAAAAAATGACAACAACATAAACAAAATATAAATAAAAAATAAACACAACAACTACTACTAGAAAATCATCAAGTAACCCATCAAGATAAATTTAGAAACTATTTATAATAATGAATAAGATAGAGAAAATATAGAAGAAATATTATGTTTTTAAGAAATAAAAGATAATTAAACTAATAAATACTTTAATTAAAAGACTAAAAGTGATATAAACATACATATTTTAAAAGACTAAGAGATCAAAAACATATTTTAACCTAATCTTAAACTGAAAATGAATGTTGTAAGAAGAGGGTGATGAAATTAACCAGCTCCACCAGGTCCAACTGGGTAGACAAAGTTATGAACTTTAGGCTCAACATGAAGCAGAAACACCATGCCCTCATTCTCCTCTGTTGCTTCTCCCACAGTAGCCATGGCAGTGAAGAGATTATCAATGGCCCACTTCAGAGCATAGAGGCTTCCATCACTCTCATCTACACCAACCATCACCTTCATCCTCATCCTCCTTTGTTCTTCTGCTCCTCCACTTTCTTCCATCACTTTTCCTCACTTTATCACTAACACTTCAACCCTATTACCACCATTTGCACTTATATATAATCTGCATCATCTCATTCTCACGCTTTTGCCCCTCACACTTTCGCTTATTTTCAGGTTTTTCTGTCTTTTTTCTCATGCAAATGTTTGAGACTTGGCAGCTCCAGAGTCCGTGTTTGCATGACAGCTGAATACGTGTAAACCTTGCACATCAATACCTTTGCCTTCATGCACAAATGTTCAGTGTCAGAAAAAAATTGTTATAATTAAAAAAAAAGGAATACTTTTGGTTTCACTATTTTTTTATAATTTTTTTTTCGCTTAATTTCAAATTAATGAACTTTTTTTTTTAAAGAAAATGTCATTTTAGTTTTTTTTTTTTTACTTTTAGTGATAAAAACTATAAAATTAAAAAATTGTAAACAATGTACCGTTTGGTCATATCGAATCATGACTCGATTATTTAAGTATACCTCTTTCATCCACTTAGTTCTAAGTCGAATATAACATAAAAATTGATTAAAATAAAGGCAGATCCAATGATCTTGATAAAACTCGACTGTGAATTAATTAAATGTTCTAGGAATAAAAACAAAATGACTTAAATATTTAATTAAAAAAAAATAATTGGTTTCAATATATTTTTTACAAATTTGTTTTTTTTTCCGCTTAATTTCTATTTAATGAATTTTTTTATTAAGAAAATATGCCATTTTAGTTTTTTTTATACTTTTAGTGATAAAAACTATAAAATTATGAAATTATATAGAACATTATAAAACCTAAATTTATATGTGATTCTATGTGAAGTTAATCTTTCTTTATAGTTAAATTTAATATTCACTACTTTCTTTTATATATATTGGATGTCACCTTTCTTACTGTAAAACTTTTAAAATTCATAGAAAAGTCACAAAAGAATTCATTTATTGTAAGTTTATAGAAAATTGACTAGAAAAATATCTATAAAATATTACAAATTAAAATAAAAATTTAATGACAATTTTTTACTGTGATAAATCCCTTGTTTGTTGGTTGGATTAGTATAATTTTTCGTTCAGTTATGTTTTCTATTAGAATAAATGGTAGTTTCGTGAGTTTTTTTTTCCTTGTAGTAGAGTGTTAGACAATGTGATCCTTTATGTCCTTTACATTTTTTGTCTTGTAAAGGAAGTTCTTAGTAGAAGTATCTCTATGTTTGTGAATGATACGAAAATTTTACATATGGCTAGTCCGCAAGATTATCTCACTCCCTCTCATATTTTATATACTGATGACATATTCATTTTCTGTAGGGGATATTAAGTCTCTTAAAAGTTTGAGTGTTTTTTTTAAAACAAATGGTGATTTTTTTTTTATCAAAATGTTAATAACTATAAAAGTAGTTTTTTCACCATGGATAATTCTACAAGATTTGTCACCAAATATTTAGGAGTGTCAATCTTTGTTGGTGCTCCAAAATGTCAATTTCTTCAACATTTGACTGATAAAGTCAAATTGAAGCTAGCATCTTGAAAAAGTAAATCTCTTAGCATATGTCAGATTCAGTTGGTCAATACGGTGATTACTAAATTTCTAACTTATACCTTTAATATGAATAAATTACCTATTTCACTTCTGAACCAAGTTGAAGATTGTTGTTGAAATTTTATTTGGATAGGTGATATTTAAAAAAAAATAATAATCACCATGAAATGAGATAAGATCTGTACTCCTCTTAATAAGATATTCTTGTAGGTGATGATCATGAATGAGAAAATGAGTTGAAGTGTTTGATGAGAGACTAATAAACTTAAAATAATTTTTAAAATGGTGATATTTACTGTTTTTTCTATTTATTTTTATCCTTTTTTTCAACTAAATATTTTACAAGTTTATTTTATTTCTCATCTATTCATAATATATGCTTTAAAAACAACTTTTTTTAAATGTTTTTGGCATTATATCAATTGTCTTAAAGTAAAATTAAAATCATCATTATGATGAGGCCTTAATTAGTATTTGCAACATATATAGAATATAATAAATCATGATAAACTGTAGCCAAAAATTACCTTAAAATTTAATCAGAAGACAGCAAAAAATGTGCATCTACATTAATCAAATTTGAACAGAACAAAACAAAAAAATAGCCACTATTGTTTGAACATAATTTGTACAGATCTAGAAATGAAAAGTTTGTGCATACCCTCATCAAAACTAGTTCACCAGAATCATCACATAAATCAAATAGTTTGAACTAAAACATAGCATATCCAATTGCAGAGTTCATATCCATCTCATTGAAACTTCTTCTTACTTCTGATAACCCTCTTCTTGCAATCTCAAACTCTCTTTCAGAAGCAGCAAGTTCCCCTCTCAGCCTCTTCATCTTGATCTCCAAAGCAACCACAGTGTCCTTAACTTTCTTCATTTGCTTTGCTCTTTCCATGTAATCTTTCAAACCCAATGCTGATTGAACATATGGCTCCAGCCATGCCAAGTCAAACCCTGAGGACCTCACAAGCTCCTTCCACAAATCATGCAGATGCTTTATGTCCTCTTCACTCATGTCCTTCACCCTTTTGGTCTTGAGAAAATGCAAAACTTGACCCAATGATGTGAAGGCCCATTGTCTAAACCTCCTAGTTCTCTCCTTCTGGCTCTGTATAAGATTAGGATGCCATATGCAAACCTCTTCCAGCAGAGGAATGAAAGCTTCTTCTTCTGCTGCTAAACTCTCCAAATCTATCAGTTCTCTTAGTGTCAAACTATCTGCATCTTGAATCTCCCCTTCTGCTGCACTAGATCCTGAGGTTCTTGGACTAATGCTGTCCCTTTCTGAGGATGATTTTGTTGCTTGACCAACTGATAAAGAATCATGAGATGGAGAACAATTAGGATGAACTTGAAGATTAGGTGCTAAATCCGATACACAAATGTGTGCCTCGATGATGCATGTGTTCCTCACAAGATATCCTTGGTTATGGTTGTAGAAATCACTTAGATCCAAGAAAAATGAACCCCAGCTACGATGTCCTCCATTGAACTTCTGTTTAGTCCCTGAAAATCACACACACACACAACAAGAATCAGTCTTCAATACTGATAAACCATAGATCAGAAGGCCAAAAATCTCAAAACAGAATTCAAAAACTTAACCCTGGAAGGTATACCTTTTTCAATGGACTTATTGCTGTCCACTTGATTAATTAGAACCAACTTGAAAAACGTGTTTCTGTCCCATCCATACGGTGGTAAAGAATCAGCAACCATCAAAAACACTGAAAAATGGTCCACATCCCTCCTCAGTGGATGCACAAGGATCCTCCTGTGACATCATGAAAACCCATGATTAATTCATACAAACTCTCCAAATCAAAGGCTCAATAACCAAAGGAATAAAGTGAAGTATAGGGTTCAGTTTTTCTTTTTCTTCAAAAGGGTAAGGAAATCTTTACTTATATTATCATCACCATGTGATCTTAACTCTTAACTGTTGCCAATTATTCAGAGCTTGTTTTCAATCTGCTAAGCATATATATATGTAATGTGAGTAGCAAAAGAACAAAAATCTGAACCACTCTAATATATTCATCGTTTTCACGTACCATGTACAGCCCCGGATTTTGAAAGGCTTGGAGCGCAATTTCATGACATTTTGTTTAGAGAAATCCTCAATTTTCCATGAGAATTTCTCAAAATCAACACTTCTGGTCAATTCATTCACCATCTACGTTCATCTGGTGCTACCTGCAATTAGGAACGAAAAAAATAAATATTACAAGATTCAAACAAAATAACAAGAACAAACATAGATACATATATATGTAATGAAAAGCCCCAGAAGTTTGTATACCCAGAAAGATCCTCTAAAAGGTTGTGCTGGTGCTGAGAGGAGAAGAAGATCAAAGGCTTGTAATCATGAATGCTTGTAAGCACTTTGAGAGAAAGTAACAAAGAAAGAGAGAGAGAGAATGGTTTGAGAGAAAGATGAGGAAGAGAGAGATAATGAATGACAAAGAGCAATAAAATAATGACACTATGGTCAAGTCAATTGCAACTAGGATCGTTTGGTGTAAGAAATCAAACTAGTATTTTAATGTGCAGAAATTTCAAACTGCAACAGTTAAAGGAAACTGAACCAGGCTTTATGGGGTACAACGTTAGGCTTATGAAAGTTCAAGGAAACAACAACATGAGGTTACTTACAACAATGGTCTTCCAAGGTTTATCTCTCTCCCTTTAAAAAACTACTTTCAACATAGTTTTATATTTGCCACCATGAATCATGCTAATGTTCTAAACACCACTTCAATTGCTTTCATTCAAGTCCTAATGCTGTGATCTCATCTCAAAAATAAGGTTTAATAATAACTTAAATTTGAGTGTTGCTTAAGCATTATGCTGTTTTAAACCAAGTCAAAGCATATACTGCTATAGATTTTTTTTAATCAATAATAAAAATAAAGAATAATATAAATCGGAGTATTATGGGTACTCCAAACCCGTATACAAAACGTCTTGTTTCTCATTCAAAATTTGCACATATACGAAATACAAAAAATAAGACAACAACATAATTCATGTCAAGGATATAAAGTATGATATCTCCATAAAGGTACGTTGGTTCCTTGCTCTTATCTGCCATCTGAGGTTGAATCACACTCAGCAAGATGTCCTCTCATCCACGTCAGAATTCACCAAAAGAAGGAGGAAGATCGTTAACCATCAATGCACACCAATCAGAATAAAAGAAGTTTGATTTTGGAAATTTATAAGTTACCCATATTCACGCTTCTGATTGAGCCATAGCAAAAATTTTAAGAGAATCTACCACTCCATTATTAAAAGTTTTACTGCTACTACTGATTATAGTAGAAATTGAAAACACAAAAAATATAACTAAAATTTTTGGACCATAAGATGTTCATTTCTTAGACCTTTCAACTGCCGCCAAGTTGATAACTTAATTTAGAATTCCTCTATCATAAATTCTAATACACCAATCATTTTCAGCATGTGATTCGGTCAACATTTCACGAGTACGTTTCTCTTTCATCAATAATATATCAAATCAAATGATGCAGTTATTTTATTTCAATTCTCTTTCTTTGGATGGAGAGCAAAATAAAGAAAAGAGAATACTAGATGGGAAGGTTCTTTGAATTAAGATAAAGAAAAAGTGAAAAATTGATAGTGAAATTGATTAATGTGAGTAGAAGATTAAATTAATTAGGTATTAGGAAGTATACTTTAAGGTTAATTTAACCTTAATTCTAAATCTTAAATTTCATATAAGGTAAGGTTTGTACTTACTTATTTATATACTTTAAAACGTCTTAATCTCTAATCGACGTGAAATCTTCAATTAAGAAGTTCAGTTATTAGGACATGTTCGAAATGACTCTATATTAAGAAGTTAATTTTAAGTATAATTCAATCTCATAAAATTGACTTATAAGGTAAGGTTTGCACATACTTATATACTATGAATTGTTTTAATCATTAGTCGTGGGATAGCGAACAATAATGTAATAAGTTATAAAAATATTTTTATTCAATTTTAGTAAAAATGAGAATGAATTAAAATTGAAAATAATACTTAAATTTCTTTTGTTAATAATACTCCAAAAAATTATATAAATTTAAAGAATAATTAAATTTTAAATATAATTTTTTACTTTGTTATTACTTATTTTACAACAAAATAACATCAAAATTATTAATGTAAAATTAATGTTCAATTAAACTTAATTTTTTTAATTAAAATAAAAATTCAGAGTGATTAAATTTTAAAAATAATCAGTTAATAAATATATCAATTATATATATATATTTAAATGTCATTATAGTTATATTTAATTTTCATATTTATTTTATGATATTGTTTTGTTTAAATTCAAAGTCAATGTAAACTAACTTTCCTTAAAACTTTTTAAATCGTTTTAAATAATTTAACTACAAATAATATATATATATATATATATATATATATAAACAATATTTAGTATTTTAAATTTAAATGATTTATTTCTTAAAACACATTTATAAAGCAAAAATGTGTGACTTGTAATTTCGTTTATTTCACATTAAACATGGTAAGATTTTGTCTCATAGCATTTTTGGTGTTTTCATAACTGTATCTATCAATACCCTTAAATGAAAATAATTTGCAATCAAAGTAATTTGATCAAATTGTTTTAATTCTAGTTTCAATTCAAAGATATTGACGTTAACTCCAAAATGAAATGTTTATTACACTACTTTAACAATTCAACCTTACAAAATTTCCTCTTTCTTACGTCTCTATGCATACATAAGCTATGTAATTGGTTTAACACTTAATTATTTTTATTAATACGTTACCCTTCATTTTTATTTTTTTATCTCATTATTTTAAATATTTTGAATTTGATTTATTTTATTTAAATATAAATCAATGTAATGTTTTGTATCAAAGTGACGGTACAATAATAGTATATTTTGGTTACTTATTGTTTTCATCGACAAAAAAATCTTTAAAACAGCTAGTGGAATCAAATTGAAAAAATTATCATAAAAAAATATTAAACCATGATTTTTTTTTTCACGTTTGAAATTTATTTTTATAAATCTTAGTTCATAACTTGAATTCCAATAAAAAACAAAAGGGGACTATTTTAAAATTTTAAATTATTCTTTTAATATAAACATTTATTAATTCTATACTAGTATACATAAATACATACTACTTTTTTATAAATATTTTCAAGTACACATTTTTCTTGTAGTCTTTTTTATTGTTGAAATTGCTCCTTTTTTTATTTTGTTAACTTTTAACTTTTTATTATGATTATTATAATATTAATTATAGTAACAAAAGTTGAATATAACACGTAATCTCCTGTTTAATCTAACTATACTAATATATTAGATATTAATTTATAGTCATTTATCACAATCATACTAGTTCCTATAATATACATACAAAGATCAACCATTTATTTAAAATTATTTAGGTCAAATGCACACAAACTAAAATTATCTTACACATAAATTAATCTCTAAAAACATTTTTACATATAGTTTTCTTTAAATTTTTATTTTTACTTGTATTATAATTGTTTTGAACAAGTACTATGACTTAGGAAGCTGCTTCAACATTGTCACAGAGAACAAGTGGGAGCCATGTTCAAGCCACGTGTAAGTTTTGCCTCCAAGTATTTTAAATCTAGAAAAAAAATTGTTAAAATTGTACATAATACTATTTATATATTATATTTTATTCAATGATATTTTATTTATAATTTTTAATAAATATTAACAAAGAACAAAATTTTCTTAAAGAAAAGTCTGTCTCTTTGGTAGAGTTTCCATATAAAATAAAATAAGCATAGAGTTAAACTTTCACGTCAAACAAAAAAAGTGTTAGAGTTATACTACTAACGTTAAGGTCACATGGCCATTACTAAAATAATTCAATAATTCAGGTTCATAGACTTTAGAATTTTTTAAATAATACATAATTTTTTTCAACTTTTAAAAATATTAAAACTAAAATTAGTACTAAAAAGTAAAATTTATAATGTTAACGTATTTAGTTTCGTTGAATTTTGTTTAATTGGTCTAATTTTTTTTTTCAACTTAGTTATATATATACACCATATATTTTACTCTCTAATACACAAGTAAATAATTATATATATATATATATATATTATTTTTTTCTTTTTTATGTTTGAGTTATTGTTTCTTTTTTATTTGTAACTATGATTCATGAGAATCTTCATTCTTTTATTGTGATTACACGCTCCATTTGATACATCACATCAAATAAAGAATATTCATTTTCATTGACTCTAATATGATAACTATAACTTTTTATATTTTTATGTTTTTATGTGGTTGATTTAATTTATATTTTATTATTTAATTTATATAGATAATTATAATTTAACAACTTCAATTGTATCACTGTCATTGTTGGTATCCAATTGATAGGAATATTTTAGACACTTAATAAATATTTAAAAAAAAACAATTAAAAATACTCATGAGGAACCAAAAAATAATTAAATATTTTTTTGTGTGTGTAGAAAGTGTAAGGATGTCATGTACCGTCATATCAGCCAAACGAATGATGACAAAATTAGATGATACAAAGTCGTTAAAAAATATAAAGATATTTGAATATTGGATAAAACAATTTTTTTATACTAGCTCAATTATAAGCTGGACTCAGAACTTAATTAATTCTATTTATTATTCTATATGTTACTTTCTCATTTAAAATGATTTTGAAAAAATGTAATAATTTTTTTAATTTTGGTAAAATATTTATAAAATTCTGTTGTACTGTATATTCTCTCTATAAAACAGAGAGAATATAATAAAATATTAATAAATGATTTTATATTTGAAAAAGTTGAATAGTTAATATTGGATTAATTTTATTTTTTTTTAAACACGGGAATGAAATAATGATTAAAATCCATGATAAAGGGCCATTAGTATGGAAAAAGGTTTCTTGCTTACTTATTTTAGTTAGAATAATGAAGTTTTCCATAGTCAATGAAAACTTTTATTGAGAGTCCATTTTTCACATGTTTGTTTCTTGTATTTCCTCAGTTCTAGATATTCAACAATTTTTTTGTGTGTATGCATCAACTATTTTTACAGTCAATAATATGAAGATGTTAGGGTTTGACTGGTTAGAGATATGGAATACTTAGTTATTTAATTGTTCTGGGATGTGATACCATTAATATTCAATTATTACTGCATATTCTTGCTATTCTTCAAGATAATATGTTAAAGAAGAAGATGCTCACAGCTTAGATCCTCTTTAATACATCTTCAACATTGCTGTAATATAAATTGAATGAGTTAAGAGAACCCACACTTGTTTTTTATTTTTTTATTAAATATATTAAAAAAATAAAAAATAAAACAATTTGCACAGGAGGGTCCTATGACCGATATCATGGTACGACTCTCAGTCATTGAACCAACCGATCTCATAAACCTAATTACGCTTAAGCATGGTTAGTGAAGCTAATCAGCAATCAAGAAGTAGATAATGTATTTTTAAATTTGATCCAAGTTTCTTAATCTTGCACAATAAAAAAATCCACCATAATAATATAAATAGCACAGATTCCAAGAATCAGGAACGTCATTATACAATGTTCTGACTATCGAGCGTCAAATACTAAAACTGACTTGAGCGTCGAAGTGACTTCTGCATGTATCATTTGAATCTGAATTACGCGGAGATAATAAATAGGAAAAGGAAAGAGTTTGTAGGGAGAGAGACTAACCAACATAAAGAGAAGTAATTTCAATAGTATCTGGACTCCAACTCCCATTCGTGAAACCAACTTATATTATATTATAATATATTCAATAAAAAAAACTAATTCCGAGAAAAAAATTCTTTAAAAAGAGAGAATGGTTTTATAGGTTTATGAATTAGTAAATTAAATTAACGAACAAATTTTTAACTACTTTAAATTTATATTATAATTCAGTATTTAATTACTTTCGTGACTTTTTTTTTTAAAACGATTAATTCAATTTCTAGATGTTATTTATTGTACTGTTATATACTTTATGAAACTTATAGTAAAAGTTTTTGTGAGATGTTTGTTTTCATATAACTTAACTAGTTATTTTAATTATTAAGAAATATATTTCTTAAATTTTATTGTGAGAGACATGTTATAGAAAAATGGTAAGACTTTCCAATTTTTTTATACTGAGTTATATAAATTTTAATTATTAGTTGAGAATTTTGTCATATAAAGTACATATATTAAAGGTATAAGGGTGTTTCATATTTTAGACATTATTCATGTCTTGGTGTCGGTGCTATTGCCTTGAAGCGTGTGGTTTGTAGAAAACTAAATTTAGGAAGAGAAAAAAGGTTGAGGTTTATCTCAAGAGAAAGAAAGAACATCTATATGTAATAAATATTTAAGAAATTATAAACAAATAAAATCGATTCAATGTACCAATAGTCAAAAAATAGTTTTACTATACCAATAAACAGATAATAGATTTAATCTTTCAACAAATAGAAACAAATTTAATTACCTTTTTAGTATTTTTGAAAAAAAAATATTAAGAAGGAAATTTTAAACTTAATTCAACATTATAAAATAAATTTATAAGGTGAAGTTTGCACATATTTTACATAAAATGTTTTTACTTTAAAGATGTCCAACAAATATTTATTATGATAAACTTAGAATGACTCTGATACTATCACTACAAGAAAATCATGAAATAAAAATCAATTTTTAGAAACAAAAAATAATTAGTTGCTATAGTGACTAAATTAAAGACAATTTCAGAGACTAAAAATTAGCAACCAAATTTTTGCTACTAATTATTTAGATTCTAAATTTGGTAGCAAAAACCTTGGTTGCTAATTATACTCCAATTTAAAAATCATTTAACAATAATAGAAACTAATTTAGAAACTTTTTTAGTATTTAAAATGGTATTTAATTTAGTCACTATAACAACTAATTATTTTTTGTCTCTAAAAATTAGTTTTTATTTCATGATTTTCTTGTAGTGTATATTAAAAAGTAAATTTTAAATTTAATTTATTTTTACAAAAATCAATTTATGAGATAAGACTTGCACTCAGTTATACATTATAAAATATTTTTATATCTAATTCACTTATAATCTTCAATATATCTTTAGGACTAAAGTTCATAACTTCTTACAAAATACTTAAAAGTATCAAGTTAAGAATTTGATTTATTAATATATCTAACAATATTCTAAAACTTGCAACCCCTTATACCTTCCTTTTCTCACACTCATACAAATTTAAGGTACATTGCCCTTATTGTTAGGTCTCCTTCAATTGAAGAAAATTCTTCCTTTTACAACCTTATATATGCTAGGTTGTCAAATTCATCATGGTATGTCTTGTTTTATTCATACAGTTGTCTAAATAGGTATTTTGCAAATATATTCAATCACCCATAATCCATAATTTTGTTAAATCATTAGCTTTTTTTCTTTCTTTCTTTTATCTTTGCATGTAAAATCAATATTGTTCTTTTCCAATGTTCAGGTTGAAGTTGTGAAGTTTTTGAAATGGAGAAAGAGAACAATAAGGATAAGATGTTCGAGAAATATACATGGACGATCAAGGACTTCTCTAAATTGGGCTCTCATAAACTATTCTCTCAGAAATTTTCCATTGATGACCATTTATGGTACATTAGTCGAATTATAGTGCATTATCTATATTTATATAAAGGAGATTTTTCTCTTTAACTGTTTTCAATTTTTTTTTCTATTTTATTTTTATATCAATATTTAATTTTATTATTGTATTATGCGTATTGCGTCATTTCTTATTTTTTAAAAAAACATATTAAAACAGTTATCATAAATAGTTTTGAATGTAGATCCTTTTTTTAATTTTAATCCTCTCTAATGTATCTCCAATTCTTCAATCTTCACGCATGGTTGCTTGCTGCTTTCCAATTTTGAATTTTTGAATTTTCAGGGTTTTATCACCGTTTTTTCTCTTTTCGTTATTTCTCACTTTATCTCTCTTCTTTCTCTTCTATCTCAAATCTCTTAAAACCCAATAACATGACTCTCGTACTGTGTGTCTTTCATGCTTTATGTGTTGTTCATACATACAGATACACATAAATCTATATTTTATTTAAATAAATATAAATATACATATAATAATAATAAAAATAAAAAATGTGAATGCACAATTTGTTTGTTATTTGTTCTTTACCATTATTTTAGTGTATTTGTTTTAATGAGTTATACAACTTTGTTTTCAGGCGGATTCTCATTTTTCCAAAGGGATTAAACAATATGAATCACTTGTCAATTTATTTAGATGGTGGTGCTAGTGTTGGAAATTTGGCTGAGGGGTGGAAAAAATTTATAAATTTCAAGTTGGCTTTAATTAATCAGATCAACCACAAAATGACTAAAACGAGAGGTATATCTTTTTTCACACTTTCAAACTCAAATTTATAATTTTATTTTAGATTAGGAAGATGATTTGAAGAGAAAGTGTGAGGAAAGTAGATTGTTTGGATTTGGGTAAATAGAATGAAAAAGGAAAAGAAAATTTATGAAAAGTTGTGATATAATAAATTTTAAAAATTATAAAATAATAAATCTAAAATAATTATTTTTTTGTATTATTATAAATTAATTTTAACTAAATTAAAAAAGTAATTTAATTTAATTATTATTATTTATAGTTATTTTAATTATTTATTATAGTTATTATTTCATAAATTTATTATTTATTTCATTATCGTTTTATATGTTTATTCATAATTTTTATTATTTTAATAATAATAATTAGTATTATATACATTATATTATATAATTAATTATATTTATTTTCGTATAACATAAATATAAATAAATTAGTAATATAAAAATATAATATATATTTAATATAATAAACATATATATATATAATAAAATATGTATTTATAATCAATTATGAAATTCAGATATATGAGTTCATAATCAATTATAATACATATTTTATTATATACAATTTTATTTTATTTTTATAATTTTTTGTAACTATACGAAGAAAGAATGTTGAAAATATTTTGCTCTCGTTTTTTATTTTCAATTAATTTTTTATTTACTGAGTTTCATACTTTCCTCGATATTATTTTGTGAATATTTTTTTGTGGGAAACAAACACACCGTTAATGTTTCTCAGCAATTTCATATAAATATTATTTTTTCTAATTTTAGAGAGGTGTTTCATATAAGAAATAGTTTTTCATTCTAACCTAATTTTTAAATAAATTGTTAAAATAAATAAATTGAAGAATAATTATAAAATTAAATAAGCTATGTTTGAGAAACATGATACTAATTACCGAATTAAAAAAAAATCATCAAAATTTAGATGAGAGACTAATATAAAAGATAATAAATTCTTAATTATATGCATTTGGTGTGCTCTTTTAATTCAATTAATTTAAGTTAGTAGTTAAATCCCTCTACAAATCTAGGTTATTTTTCTTATATCTTTAGGTTAGATTATTAACTTTCAGGTAATTAATTCAGATGATTCTTCTAAGCACACCAAAACATGGAAATTGTTGCTTATTTTGCAAGTATTGATTAGCAATTTGCACTTCATTTCAGTAAAACATTTTAAATCCTCATTTTAAAGTGTCTTCTACACACGTGAAATCCTGATCAAACAAATTTTTTTTATAACACTACAAGAAAATAATAAAATAATAATTAATTTAGAAAAAAAAACAATTATTATTAAATAAACTATTGATATCAAAATTAATTTTTATTATTATTAATTTCTAAATTTATATACAATTATAAAATAGGTAGTAATTAAAACTTTGATAGTTAATTATTATTTACCCATTTAAAAACTATTTTATAAATTTTTATTAATAATAAAAATTAATTTAAATACCAATAATTTTTTATTTTATAAAATAATCTTTAATTTAGTCAATATATATATTTCATAATCATTTCATTTAAGTTTAATGCAATACTCTCTGACTTTTGATATATGATTTTTTTTTTCAGAAACTGAACACCAATTCGATGCCAAAAATATTGATTGGGGTTTCTCACAATTCATACCTTTAGATGAACTTCATAACCCTAAGAATGGATTCATAGTGAATGATACTTGCATAATTGAAGTTGAGATTTTGGTGAGTAAGTTAAAACAAGAGAATGAAGTAGATAAACCAGACAACAAGATTAAGGATATACTTACCAAACATATTGATAAACCTTTACCTAAAGAAACATTCACAACATTTGGTGAAACATTGGATTTGAAGGGTTTAGGCAAAATAGAACAACATTTTTTTCCACTATTAGAACAAGTATGTTCAAAACATCCTTCACTTCTCAACAGTCAAAAGAAGAGAACCCTTGAGTATGTTGAATGGGCATTCACAGCTTTAGGTAGAGTTCTGCATTTTCTCAAGACTAAAATGGTGAAAGATATGGATGAAGATGCATGTAATCATCTCCAAATTCTATGGGAGGAACTTGAGACATTCAAATTTGATTTGACTTGGTTGGAACCCCATGTTCAATCAGCCTTGAACATGAAAAATTACAAGGAGAGAAGTGTTGAAGTGAAAAAATTGAAGGAAAATGTGTCTTCTTTGGAGATGGAAACAAAGATGCTTGAGGAAAAAATGATAGAAACAAAGGTAAATCTTGAAATAGCAAGAAGAGAATTGACCAAAATAAGTGAAGGCTTTGTAGAATATAATTTGGATGATGGGTTAGCATATGGAGGCTAATAGATTTGTTACAAAAATCGTTGTATGCTATTAAGTTCAGACACTTCTTTTAAATAATGTATCGGTATCGAATACACGTATCGAACATCGATACTCATAGTACATATGTCCGTGAAGTGTCTGTGCTACATAATTATATGTAATATAAGAAGTGTGTAGATGTAAATATTTGAATATGATTATGGTGGACTTTCACAATTCTATAGTACATAATAATTGATAATTACTGTAATCCATCATTTGAAAAAGTGTTTGATACTTCATTATTATGGCAAATATTAAAAAAATCATTAAATAAAAATTAAGTTTAGATATTAAAATAATTACTTACTACTTGGTTAAATTAGAAATCATTTTATAAATTAGAGAAATTATTAGTATTTAAATTAGTTTTTATTATTAATAAAAAATTATAAAATAATTTTTAAATTCATTATAAGAAAATAATTGAATAGAAACTAATTTTAAATATTAAAATAGTTAGTTACTATATTGACAGAGACTATTTTATAAACTAATAAATTATTAATATCTAAAATAGTTTCAAATATTATTAATAAAAATTTATAAAGTAGTTTCAAAATTGATATTTAACCATTAACTACCTAAGTTTTAGAGACTAATTCTAGAATTTAAAATATTAATAGTTAAAATCTTGATAGTTAATTTAAATATCAATTTTAAAATTATTTTGTAATATTTTATTAATAATAAAAATCACTTTAAATACTAATAATTTGTAATATCTAATATAGTATATAATTTAATCAATATAATAATTAATTATTTTTTATTTTTAATTTTAATCACTATTTTATATTTTTTTTATAGTAATTTATCAACTCCCAACATTTTAACTCAAACTCAAAAAGTTACCAATGTAATCATGGTTATAGAGTGTAATCATGGTTCACAGTATATGCATCTAGTGTAAAAAATATTACAATAATTATAAAAATTAGGAGAAAAAGTTAATATAGAAATTGTTTTAGTTTTTGTAATAATCATTGAGATGGGAGAAAATGAATTAAGGAGGTAAATAAATTTACTATTAAAGGTGATAGTAAGAGTAGTCATTGTCCTTTGTTTTTGAAAATACATTTATGTTTTTGAAAAGATTAAAAGGTTTTATATTTAATTTTAAAAAAAATTATTTGATATTTTTATTTGACCCTCCCATTATATTAATCCTTTACTCACATTATATCTTACTGTATAATAAAAAAATAAATATTGCATCTAAAAATATTTTCCGAATCACTTTCAAAAGTAAATGTAATAATAATCATATGGTGCCTTGCTTAGGGTTCTAGGGTTTTAAGCCTACAGTGGGAAGAGGGAGAGGCGCGAGCGGCGGAGGGACGCGGCGGCGAAGAGAGGCGACGGCGGAGGCGCGAGCAGCGGGAAGGCGCGAGCGGCGAGAGGTGCGAGTTTGATATTAGGGTTTTTTATGGTTTCCTTTTGGGCTTCGTTTGGTTATTTTTTATGGACTGAGTCACGGATCAGAGAGACTCCTCGATCTTATGATCTAGATCGCGATTTTAACAACATTGCATTTAGGTGTTAGGTTCCTGTGCCAACGAAAATTTTGAAACATGTTTTGCTACCTATTTTTTTTACTGATTTTGGGTTTTTTTTTTCTATTAAAAGAAAAGGAGATTTAATTTCCTTTCTTGATCAGTGTATGCTACTATTTGTTGGTCGGTAGGCATACAATTATGTCAAGTTATTTGAATTGAAAGAAGAATTTTTTTTTTTTTTTGTTGATATGGTATTATGTGCGTTATTTATTTGTTATCATGTATGTAATTATGTTGATTTTGGTAAGGGTGTGCCTATGGCGTTATTTCCGAATTATGGTTTATTTTGGCCATTGATTCTAGGGTTTTGTGTCCATTTGAGTTTAGTGCCTCCTCTCCACCTATTGGTTGTGAAAGCTTTGTCCCTTATATCTTAAATGACGTTCTGTTTTGGTTATAAATGATATAATTTGAACTTTCTTTTCCTTTTTCAATGCCTGTATAGGTTTAATGGTGATGCCGTCGGAAAATGATGATACAATGATTGAGAATGAAATTGAAGATATGGGTGAAGAAATGTCTTCTGAATCAGAACAGGAAGAAGATGTGAAATTAGCTGAACCATCTAAAAATGCAGTATATAACAGAGATGCTATATTAGATAAACTTGGAGATATCAGTTGGCCTGAGAATGTGGGTTGGATACACAAGCTAACCATTGATGTTGATCAAGAGCAGGAAGTAGATGTCAATGATGATTTGGCACGAGAACTTGCATTTTACACACAGGCATTGGAAGGAACTAGGCAGGCCTTTGAGAAACTTCAATCAATGGGTCTACCTTTTCTGAGACCTGCAGACTATTATGCTGAAATGGTAAAGACAGATGTCCACATGGAAAAGGTGAAAGGTAAGCTATTAGCAGAGAAACGAAAGATGGAGGAGGCTGATGAGAGAAGGAAGGCCAGGGAGACCAAGAAATTGGCTAAAGAGATTCAGGCTCAGAAACTAAAAGAAAGGGCTAAGCAGAAAAAGCAAGATATAGAATCTGTAAAGAAATGGAGGAAGCAGAGGCAAAAAAGCGGGTTTGCTGAGAATGGCAATGATGCAGATACGGCTTTTGACTTTGAGGATGGAAAAGTATTTGAGAGGTCAAATAAGAAAAGGCCAGGAGTGGCTCCGGGGGATCGATCAGGAGGTAAGGCAAAGCAAGCCTTTGGTAAAGGAAACAAACAAAAGAAAAGAGATGGTAAGAATTCCAAATTTGGTTTTGGAGGCAAAAAGGGGTTGAAAAAGCAGAATACAGCTGACACCACTAATGATTATGGTAAATTCAATAAGGGTGCTGCTCCTCAAAACAAGAAGAGAAAGAGGTAAAATGCAATTTTTTAAATTTTTTTATTGAGGATGTGATGTCTTGGAAGAGCCAATGACCGAATCTTAGGAATTTTCATCTGCTTTTTTAATTTTACATTTTGGATGAATTTATGTTAACTTGATAAGCTTTAGAGTAGACATATTCTGTGTACTGTTTTGTTTGTCTATTTATTTTATTTCATATACTCATTCCTTGGTATTAGGTACTCATACCTAATGACTTGATCCATTGAACAAGGTTAAAATGAGGTTTTAGTGTATGGTATAAATTATTAGTTTTGGTGAAAGAAATTCTCACAGTATTTTAGTAAAACTTTGATTCTAATATTTAATTTTTTTATGAATCTTCAATCAAAGACATCTTCATTTCTAATCTCCTTTCACTTTTTTTATTTAACAACAAATGCAAGGTTAAGTGATTCTTTTTGTGTAGAAAAGCATGATGAATAGAAGAAATGAACTCATTTAAGGGTTCAAATCGAAATTGGAAGATGGTGAATATTTAGAATTTAAGATGGCAATAGATAATATTGAGAGACACATAAGAGGGGAAGAAGTAAGAGGGATGTAGGGATGGTCTCCAATTTTTTTAAATATATTTATTTTTTAATCTACCATAACTATTAATAACTATTCTTATCAATATAACTCATTTTATTAAATTTATTATTCCTAAAAATTATCTATAATAAATAATAAGTATTCTAAAATATTATATACTTATAATATTGTAAAATTAAAGAAAAAAATATTTTATAATTTTTTTATTCTAAATTAGTCTCTATTAATCTTTTAATATTAATTTAGAATATAAAATATGGTTACAGTTAAATATTAATTTAAAACTTAGATAACTTAGATATTAATTTAAAAATCATTTTATAAAATATTGTTACAGTTAAATATAAAATATTGAAACTTTTTTAGTTTGATTGAAATGTTTGTGGAATTCGATCTGATTATTAAAAAGAATGATAAGCATATAAAAAATGATAAAATTTATGTAATATACAAAAAGAATTTATAGAATTATTATTCTTTCATATAAAAATTGTAATATTAAAAAAATATAAAATATTTTTCCGTTATTCTTCATAGTACTCAATACAAGTAATTAGGAACAAGTAAATCTTATGTGTAGATACTACGATTTCTCCAATAAAAATAGAAAAATATGTTTTAGAATTTTTAACAGTGGTACAATATATAATTTTTTTTTAATAAACTTATTAATGTTGTGAAAAAATAAAAGTTTGATAGTGATTATATAAGGATACAAGGTTATGACAATAACTCTAACGTAAAGGATAAAGTATAAAATACTTATTGAAGTTAAATACTTATAGATGAATTTATATTCATACTTTGATTATATTCCCAACAACACGTAGGATTTTTTTCTCGTTGATTTTTATAATTTGGTTTGTAAAATTGAAAGGTTGTACCACATCCTTAACTAGGTTAAAAATATTTGATTTTCAATAAAAAAAAATATTTATATGGGTGTTTTTGTTTAATTAAGAACTCTTTGAAAGCATACACAAATTGACACTAAGTTTATTGCATTTCATTATTATAATATAAATAATGCAGTGAATAATATAAATATTGCATTTGATTGTTACAGTGTTCATTATCCTTTCTAAGTTTCATATTTGGAAACAAATCCAAACAAGTTAATTATTTTATTTCAAATATAATGAATATATAAGCGCCTGTAGCTCAGTGGATAGAGCGTCTGTTTCCTAAGCAGAAAGTCGTAGGTTCGACCCCTACCTGGCGCGGTGTTCTTTTTAACTTTTTTTTATGATTTATTATTTCTATTTAGGATATAAAATATTATTTTTTAACTTTCTCTAATGCCATATATAAAATAATACACATTGTATATATTTCAAAATAAGAATGTTTCAGTTATTTAAAATGGGAAGAGTAAAAAGATGTTATTTATATAAAAAGATGTTATTTATATAAATACTCACAATTTGGATATTTTTCATGTTCACATTATATCTAAGGATATAAGTTTTTTTTTTCCCTATTTATGTTACGGTAAATAACTAAATAAATTAGTGTATAAAACAAGTATATCTACTTTAAATAGATGTTTTCTTCAAAAGATAACTATATACATAATATGATCTTTCAATATAGATACGAGAGTTTTTTAATATGTTTTTAGGATAATGCTCCAACCATATTTTTGGACTTCATGAATAAAACCATTATATTTTTTTTAGATGATTTTTGTTGTTGTCTTTATCGATGACATACTTATTTATTCTAAAAGTCATTAAGAACGTGATTACACATTTGTACATCATCGTTGAATACTTCGAGAGAGAAACAATTGAAAGCCAAACTCTAAAAAATCGAGTTTGATTATTTGTAGTGAATTTATTAATGAAATAATGAATTAAATATTTAATCATATTCAATGCATAATTCTACACAACAATCAAAATATTTAAAAAAATAAATATTTTGTGAATTGTATGGTAGGTTGGTAAGCACTTTGACTCATAGGTGTGCAAGTTATGTAAGACGTACCTATGTAGTTTAAATGTCTAACCCAACCCATGTTCTTTTTACTATGAGTTGCGAGTTGGCATGCATGACTCGCCTTTTATTGTCATTTGTGAATAAAGTGATATTAAAATATTTTTATGTTAGGTTTCCTTTTTGGTTTAAAATAATGGTATTAAACTTTTTTTTTATATAGATGTTAGAGTGGAAAATGTATTGGTTTGGGTGACTAAAACATGTATGAAAGGCTAAAGTGGTTTGAAATGACTTTTAGGTATTTTCTTTTAATTTCTTTGTCTTTACATGAATTTATGTTTTTTTTGCATTTTGTCATTCAAGCAACAACTTATTTGCTCAAATGAAAATGGTGTGGAGACAAATATTTTTCTTGAAGTTGATTTGCATGTATCAATGGTTACCAAGGAGGTGACAAGTTTAGATGTAGTATAATTATTTAGTTATAGGTTGTTGAAAATATATCTTAGTTCTAATGATAACCCGAATTAGATAATGAAGATATCATGTGGTGAAAAGTTTATAAATATTGCATACATTAAGTTAAAGGTGAGAGTTACTAATACTCAACTAGAATGATAGAAATCATCTTATTTCGAAAGATTATTTCATGCAATCTATATTTAGATGATTATATTTTTAAATATACTAAGTTGGTGACAAATATTATATATTTTAATTGAAACCTTACCTTTTTTTGTGTGTTCATAATTTAATATAGAGTTAAAAGAAAGGGAATCAAGAGTTTATAAAATGTGTATTTTTTTAAGAAATATATTTAAAATTTGTAATATTTAAATATAATTATATTCTAAACATGTATATACTATCTATGTTTTTTTTTAGTGTTAGATAATTTATAAATTGAGACACATGGAAGATTTTGATTAATAAATATTATAATATCAAAAGGAGACTTTTTTTTTTAAGTCTTTGGTATGATTCCTTGTTTAAGGATTTATTTAAAACCCTAAGAATAACTGTGGTAGCTTTTTTAGAGGTAAGCTATGGAAGAAAATAAAAAGAAAGGAGTATGAAGATTAATATTTAAGGGTTGTGTAATTACAGCGTCTAAGATAAACATAATACTTATAAATAAGTTTAATCATACAAAACTAAAGCTTAATAACTAAATTATTTCTTGATTACCTCTAATATAGTATTTATTATAATAAATAATTTAAAAAATAGTGGTTATATGATAATTCATGTCTTTTATCTTGAATATGAGAACTCTACAAAAATTTAAACAAGAGTTGAAGAAAAGAATAAACATTTTAGACTAACCCTTTCTAATATAAGATATAAGAAAGCGCCTGTAGCTCAGTGGATAGAGCGTCTGTTTCCTAAGCAGAAAGTCGTAGGTTCGACCCCTACCTGGCGCGGTTGCAAATTTTTTTTATTTAATGAACTTTAATTACTAATTTTTTCAGAACCAACCACTAATTATTTCCTTTAGTTACTTCATATGAAAAATTCACTCCTATTTCTGCTTATTTAGGCCTCTTTATTTTACCTATAAAATCATATCCTCTTATTATTGTATCTCTATGAAGCTCAAACACTCCTCTTGACACTCGTATGACATCTGTAGGATACGTGAAGTGTCCAATTGAAAAAATATTTGTTAGATTTCTGACAATTCTAATACGGTTTTAAAACAATTTTAAAAAAGAAAACTACATTAATTTTTTAAAAATTCAAATTTTATTGTATAAATTATTATTATGATTATAAAAATAAGAAACAAATTTTTGTGAATCCGTCAACATCTTCTGTTCTAAAAATAATTTAGAACGCACATAAATCTTTATTATCAATTTATATAATTCATAATTATATAATATATAGATCCGTATCCCCATATCCTACATTTTAGAGATTTTAATATCTCCGTGTCCTATCAGTGTTTGTGTTACATAGTTGTACACACATTTTAATGTAAGATGACTTTAAATTATTTCAGAATCTATTCTGATCAACCTCTCAATAAGACTTATAAAATAAAATAAAAAATTAAGGTAAAGAAAAAGAATAAGAATATTTTCATAAATTAAATTTCATTTATACACATTAAAATTAAATTTTTAACAGTTATATGAATAAGCTTTTGCAAATTAGCTACACCAATTAATTTAACCTGTAAAAAAATAGTTTTAGTTTTTCACTTTTTATTGTAAGATTTTTTTATAGAAAATTTTTTCGACTCTTTCGCTAATTTTGAAGAGAGTCGTACCAAGGTATAGAAATGAAGAACTCAATAAAACTGATACAGTTTCTACTTAATTTTAAAACATAGAATGAGTTGGAAGTTGTTCATTTTTGCTTACAACATTGTTTTGGTAAATCTTTAAAGGAAAAGGAAAACTTAGCCAAAAAAGAAGGCAATAAAAAAGCGAATTCCCATGAAAGAAACAATAAAGAAAGAAGGGAAGTGGTTTAAGTTTAATGTACAGTTACTTTACAGGTAAAATAGAAACTGGCATTTACAGTTGAAGATATTTTAGGTGAAATCTCCTCTTAGTGCTGAAGCAGCTCTTTGAATAGCCCTCACAACCCTCCAAACCTCATGCTGAATTGCAGCCACCCTTTCTTTTTCACTCATTTTAAACAACTCAGACATTGAGTCAGCGATTCCAGGGAAGAAATCCAACTTGCTTTCATGGTCTCTGTGAGGCCCAAAAACCTGTACAGTAATGACACAAATAAGCAATTTATCACATGAAAAGTTGAAATATAAGCCTAATTACAATCACATGTTTCAACATACAATCAGCACAAGAAGAGTATATGATTTCATAAGCATTAATGAAAGTTTTAAGCAGCACATTGAAGGCAAACACACTCACAAGATGCCTAAACCATTGCCTTCCTCGAAGCCCGTCAACATCCAAGAAGCCTTTTTCCGTAAGCATTAGTCTATCATTCAATGCTCGGATTTTCATATCCACAAAATCATCTGAATTTTCTTGCAATCTCAGTTTCTGCAGTTCATAAAGACAAGTAGAAGAAAACATGATAAGTAAGAGTAATTATGTCAAATTTAGATGTGATAAATAATGCTAGTACACTACAATACAACCCATTGCAGTTCCGTTTTACCTTTGATTCATCATTAGCTTCTTTGGCAGCAGAAGCAAATTCTTGAATCGACGCATTTAGTGGATGTAGAGAAATTTGCTTTTCTAACAAGTTGCTCAATATGTCATTGTACACCTGTCCAAAGTAGGGGAAGATTAAGTAATCAATAATGATACATGAATGTTTTGCAATTGATGGAAGATACTAATTATTGTGAACACTGAATTCACTAATTTAAGAAATATACTAATTTAATGGTATTGTAAAGTGAATTCTAACCTATGGAAACTAACATAATTTTTTCATAAACCGTCTAACTAAAACTCCCTCCTGGTTTGATATGCTAATATCAAAAGATAGTACTTAGCAAGAAGTTAATTAAATACTCATGAAGATAAATGCATACCTGTAACTGATCCGCATAAGACAGATAATTGAAAGGTATGATGGAATCATCAGCAAGGCGCAGGGCTAGAAGCCCCCAAATTCCTGTAACTGATACAACAGAGAACAGAAAAGATATATTATCTCATGATTGACAAATGAATTTGCCAATAAAATAATAATTTCAAAGTTTTTGCTAAGAGGGGGACTAAACAAGAAATCAAACCAGCTACATGGCGGTGAAAGAATGGGTCTCCAAACTCTGTCATCCAGTTATAGGAGTCGAAAGCAGTGTGATAGACAGGATAATCTAGAGAAAAGACAAAACATTATTTAATACAAAAGGCCGGGGAAATGTGACAGATTATGGACATTGGCATATGGCATTCAGATACAATTTTTCTTTTTCTTTTTGTAAAAATTCTATGCTTAAACAATGTATATACTGATCATTACTGTTCAGGCTCCTATATGACAATAGCTAGATATAAATCCTATGATAGGACAAAATGATAGCAAAAAACAGAAGGACCATTGCAGTGCCGAGGCATATTTTACATAAATAAGCATCAACTAGCATGACTGTTTCTATGGCCTCACATATAATGGCCCAATCAAATAAACCATGAATGCGAAACCTTTATCACCCTCAGCATAAAATTTCAAATTCTGGACTAGTCTCTTAAATGTACCCCCAAAAGGTACATTAATAAATTAAAAATGAGGGCACGATTATTAGAGCAAAATACATGAGTATGTGATACATTTTGGCACGAATTTTTCTCAAATAATTTGGAACCCTTTTAGTTCATGTCAATGAGGTATGTACCTTTTCCATAATACATATCAATAGATGGAACCCCTGCATGTTGCACAAATGGTGCAAAATCAGAATCTACTCTACTCAGCCTTTGAATCTGCAATCAACCAAGATAAAACTGCTAAGCAGCAAATATATGATTTTTCATCACCATTAATTAATTTTGAAGAATTTTTTTTAACTTTCAAATTAGGTTCCTAAATAAAAACATAACTGGCACCAGTGAGAGGAAAAAGGGAAAACGATAAATATGAATCTATCAAAACTCGAAAGGCATCTAGACAGCCAAGAACTTAATGACTAGTATTAAATATATTGAAAATAGAAAGACAACAAGGAAAATCTTCGAAACATGGTCTGTAACTTTTAAGTGAAAATGTAGTTATGGACAGCTAAAGATAACTTCATAAATTTTAAATGACCATTGGCCAATAGACTTAAAGTCCTACATTAGATTTTCCACCAGCAGCTGCCCAACTCTGATATATCGTTGTACCCTCGGAGTCAGGATCGTTGACCTGAAATAAACGTACATGGCAATTGATGTAAAGCATTAATCAAATACCATGATTAACTATATTTAAAACACTATCCACATGCAGATTTGCATATGCACGTATAATTACTTCAAATACCTTTTTGATGACATCGAGAAGGAGATCATCTAGCTGAGGAGTTGAGCCAGCAAAGAAACCAGACCCTTGAACAGCACAGTCTACATTAAGGTATGCTACAGCTTTCGAACCAAGATTGACAAGGTTCTGTTCAACCCACTCAGTGGATCCTATCTACAGAAATGGATAAACTTGATTTAAAGAGCACAGTTCTGGAAGTGACACCAAAATCGAAATAAAGCAAAACTGATTTAACTTGATAAAAAGCACAAAATATGCATTAATTTTTAAAGCAAAAAGCTGATCAAGGACTCTAACCCGTGTGAAAGAGACTTGCTCAAGATAATGGCAACAAATTTAGGTAAATAAGACAAATGGTAGCAGAGATTCACTTTCACCAAATTTGTCCAAGTTCACTGACTTGCATTTATCATAATCCAGTGGCCACATAATGAAAGTGGTTAACCATGATGAACGCAAGATTAGTGGAGCTACCTACCATTCCAAATTCCTCTGCATCCCAACTGCATAGAATGATGGTCCTCCGTGGAGTCCACCCCAAACGCAATAGAATAGAATATCTACGAGCAATGTCAAGTAAGGCAGCTGTCCCACTGTTGGGGTCAACAGCACCATATGTCCATGCATCTCTATGGTTCCCAAGCAGAACATAGCGATCAGATTCTTCCCGTCCCTTGATAACGGCAAAAACGTTTTCAATGGTAGCCACTTTCATCTCTCCCTGAAAAACCAAATAAGCCAGACTGAAAACATGCACAGAAAACATACTGCATAGTTAAATATCGTTGTACTTCATTAATATCTATTAGTTATAAAGATGAGCATAAAAAACTCGATATACTGTCATAATCAAAACATACCAACAACAGACAGGAACAATAAATTGGATACCAAATCCGGGATGTTTAGAAAGGACTTAAGTTGTAAACTATATTAAAATTAAACACAGACTCTTGTTTTACAAGGTCTTATTAAAAGTTTACCTAGACACATATTAGATATGGTCAAAATTTCAAAAACCCGAACTTCACTAAAAACTTGCAATCATCAAGGGAACACTCTAGGTTCAAATAAACACAAAATCTCAACCTTCCAGTATACATTTCCCCTTTCCTTTAATTTATGTAGAAAGTCAATTTGTTTTACACATATATTAGTGAAATTTGACTATTTTACCACATCTAAATATTATGTTTTCTAGTAAATATTAATGCAAAAAAAATAAATTGACAATGTATCTAAGTTTATCTCTTTTTCTTCATGATGCAAAAGAGAATTTAATTAGAATACATAATCTTATGAAGCATCTAATCATAAATGGTTGCATATGATAGAAGTGTTCACTTTTGTCATAGTTGTCTTAAAAATTATATTAGAGTGATTTTTAGTTAGTTGACTATGAAAGATTTTCAGAGAAAACAGTAAATACACCACCGTGTAAACTATCAATGGATTTGCATGGTAAATTTCTTTATTTTTATAGTAATTATTACTTAAAAGTTCGTACCCAAAATATTTGACTTCGTAAAATTTTCTTAACTCTCAATGCATGGATACATGAGAATTTTACTCTGTCAATCAATCAGAATTCATATTTTAAAAAGCCAATAACCGTAAATATATTCAAAAACTATTTGAGTTTTACATGCATGCATGGACTAAAATCTGAGCAAACAAAACAAAGTTAGAGGAGGAAGCAACCTGATAAGTGAAGTTGAGCATTGTGGGGCCAGGACCAACATTCCTAACCTTGGAGGACTTTAGGGTACCCCTCCAATCCAAGGGCAGAGGAGCTCCACCAAGCGAGACCAAGATCCTCTCAGCAGCCTCTGCAGACAAGGGCATGGATGGAATTTTAGGAAACCTTTTCAAAACCTTACTATCATCCAAACCCAAGCTCTCACCGCCATCCTCCCCACCCCACCCAGGACTCAGCGGGTCCCCAATCCCCCCTCTCATCACGTGTCCCCTCTCAAACCCCCTGGGCCACGTGTCATCCCCGAACACCACCACCGCCGCCGCACCATGCCTCTCCGCCGCCTCAACCACCGCCCCCCGCCCCAATCCTCCGCCGTTCCTCGCCACAGCCACGCACCCCGCCACCCTCACCCCCGCCGCAGCCAACAACCGGAAGTCCTCCTCCCGCCCGTAGTTCACAAACACCGCCGCCGCCCACGCCGACCCCGACGGCGAGTACGCGTGGTACGGCGCCACCACCTCCTCGTCCCCCTCTCCCTCCCCCAACCGAAACTCCAAACTCGAACCGTCGCTAAAATGCGCCGCGAGCGAGGAGCGCAGCGGGTACGACAACAGCGCGGAGTGCCTCGCGGTGTGGGCTCGGAGCCCGAGACCGGTGAAGTGGTTGAGCACGTAGCGTGCAGTTACGGAGGCGGCTTTTGTTCCCGCGAGGTGAGGGTGCACGGTGAGCGCGCGCAGGTAGTTGGAGATCGTAGCGTTGGAGGACGACGACAGGAACACGTGGCTGAAGCGCGAGGCGTCGATGGAAGCGGCGGAATGGAAAGGAAAATGCAGCGAATAAAATCCCACCACGCCAATGACGATTACCGTTACGAACGCCACCAACGGTGACGGCTTCACGGCGAATGCCGTTACCGTTTTTAACCAAAACTGAACCATTCTTTGTTGGTGAATGAAGTGGTTACGAACGGAGTAGGAGGCTCTGTTATGCCGGTGGAACGAAGAGTCTATGTTAGTTTAATAATGGAGTTTGATGGTTATTGCTATGCGTTTTGGTTTAATTTAATATATTAATTTTCATAGGAGTATATTAATTTTCATTTAATATATTTTTAATATATATTTATTGATTTTATGTTGTTTTTAAATTTAAGCTATTATTTAAGAAATTAAATTTGAATTGATGAGGTCAAGGGCAAAAAAAATGACATATAAGAAAATACATGAAACTTGTGAAATGAGAGAAAATTTGTAAGTAATAGAAAATAAATAAAATAGTTTAACATATATTAAGAAAATAAACTCTCTTTAAATGTAGATAAATAGAGTATGATTATTATTATTATTAGTGAAAAAAGTTTTTGTGCTTCCATATTAAAAGAATAATGATAGTTAAAGTAGAAAATTTATAATATAATGTGGTATGTTGCATGGTTGAAATTTTTCATTAACTTAGAAAATTTTTCATTGTGAGAGAAAAATAACACTAATGGTTTATATAAAAAAAATATAACCTACAAAATGTGAATATTATTAGTTATAAAATAATGTGTTGTGTATTTTGAAATAATAGTTAAAGACAAAGTGTATATGGCGGTTATTCTTAAGTGAAGAAATTGTGTAATTAATTTTTTAATGGAGAAGCTGTATAGTTACATGTTTTATTAAATAAAAAATTATTTTATTTATTGAAATTATTTAAATGAAATTTAAAATAGTTTAAAGAAAGGTATATATTTTATATAATGGTATAAATTATTATTATTATTATTTTATTAAGTGAAGTTTAAGAAATTGAGTTTGATATTGATGAAGCTTTTGGAACAGGTATATGGTCTAGATTCAAGTTATGTGTATGGAAATAGAAAAAATCGTAATTCAATAGAATTGTCTGTTTCCAATTTAAGCAATTTTCTATTTTTTAATAGAAAAAAGGGTTTCTTTGGAGAAAAAAAAATGATATATTAAAAAGAAAGTGATAAAAAGTAATTAGTAGTGTTAGAGTGAATTATTATAATCTATAATTATATATAAAGATAATATATTTTTTATATTTATTTTCTAATGTATCTTTTAATACACATATATAATTATTTTATTTATTCTGTTCTTTTTTTTTATTTCTCTTTGAACTAATTGTTAAGACTAAATTGTTTTATTTGTAATGTGATGATTTTTAAGTTCTTTACTCGCTCCTGTCTGATTTCTTTTCAGTGAATTCAAATTCTGTTGATTTTAAATTTAAATTTCTTAAATAATATTAATTTAAATAAAATAACATAAAAAATGAATAAGTTATATAAACAAAAATATATTGAAAAGTTATTAAATTTGAAATTAATAGACACATTAATATTTATAAATACTAAACATTACTATAATAATAAATTTTTTAACCGACTAAAATAATATGACATAAAGAAAAATAATCATGTGTTATGTGTTATGATCAGTTATGCTAGTTACCAAGTATTTGGTTTCTTTTTATCAGTTTTATTAAAAGAATAAAGAAGGGGAATTATCTTTTTATTATGAGTGAAAAGGATGATTGAAATTAAAATTGTCTTGGTATACTTATCATATAACTATTAAATTTTGAAAAATATAATATGATTTAAGATTATATATATATATATATATATTAACTTTTTAAAATGATTTTTAAGAAAAGAATTGTGAAGGAATTTTGAGTTCTAAAAGCCAATAATACATGAAGATGGAAATGTGGTTTCAAAGGCGAACACTTGTATTAACTCTTGACTAACAAGTTTATTTTGATACATCTAATAGTCTTACACTGTCTAGAAATTAAGATCATAAGACAATTTAAAAACACCTTATTCTCTCAACCTTTTCGAGGATGTCTTAATCATGATGAAGTTTCAAACGAATTATTTTATATAACTTTGATTCTTTCTTGTCATTTTGTTTATGGATATTTATTTGTTTGTGTCTCTTATTTACATAGAAAAAAATAAAAAATATAGTTCGTGAAGAAGTAAATAATATATTGTTTACATATAAATATTTATTTAATTTTTTTATTATATATGTAATTTAAATATATTCTATTCTATTAAATACTTATGGAGAAATTCGTTAAAATATATTTTTCAGTCATTTAAATTGATATCTAAATGTAGTCTTTAGATATTAATTATTAGATTAGTTATTGAAAAAAAATAGTGTATTTAGAAATGATGGTTTTATAACAAATAATTAGTGGTTGTGCATTTGAGAGGTATTATTAGTCTAGAGTGGTTTATAATCAGTAATTAGTTTTTGTGCACTTAAGATTGGACAGCCTACAAACATGGAAATAAATCATTAAGTAGTGTAAAAAATAATTAAAGTTATAAGTTTATTTTAGAAACTTTCACACCAAACTAAAATTTATTTAAAATAGGTGATTTTTTTCAATCTATTTTGTTTGAGAAAATTTTATTGTTTAAAAGAAAAAAAATAGGATTTAGATAAATATAAACTTTCAATTTGAATTTATTTTCTACAAGGAGAAGGAGAATTTCACTTGAAGATAAATTTTCAATGAGGAATGAGGAAAGAGATATCGCTCTCTCCCACTCATCTTAACTTGAGGGAGAAAATTTTGCTTGAATAAGAATATCAATTAAATCACATATACAACAAAACTAAAATATGTTTTTATCAATTAATAATAAATGAATTAATTAGAGCATTCAATATGAATGTTCAAATTCTATAGATACAATATACATGCAAGATGTCTCATCAAACATACAAAAATGAATTAATTAGAGCATTCAATATGGATGTTCAAATTCTATAGATACCATATACATGCAAGATGTCTCATCAAACATACAAAAAAAATTCAAATACAAAATTAAATAAGTTAGAAAATTTATTGTCTCCTAGTTCACTATCAAACATACCCTCTCTTTCAAAGAACTTGTAGGTTACAAAATAATATGAAATTACAAATTCATTTTTATAAAAAATATAATAATATACTATAAATGAAGTACTTAGTGTGTTCCAATCTTTTGTACGCAACTCACACTGTATAGATAGATTTGTCTTATTATTAATTATGACTACTAATATGACTTGCTTTAACATTACCTACACATCCTTCCATATTACAACCATTCAAGGACCACATACTCACAATAAAGGTATCATGTCATTACCAATTCATCTCTATTTGACAAATGTTACTCTATATCATGAAGATGATCTTTGTTCAATTCCGTGCATACCCTTCATAATAACATTAGAGAAACTTCCAAAAAAACTAAAGAAGCATACCAATGACTTACTACTCTCTTTTACACATAAACTAAATTACAAAACTATTGTCACTTTCACTACTAACTTATAGCCCAATACAAAGTCACCTTGACTACATGCTTTATTTTCCTTTATATAACAACATTCCCATGTATTGTTCAAGTACTCCTAGTTAAGCAAATAAAAATAGTGTTTGAAGTATAAGAAAATCCTTTCAAAGAGAGAATAAAAAAAAAATTAAACTCTACTTTAAAAAAAAGTATAACACTTTTTATACTCTCGTCTTCCACACCCTCAATTTTCCAATTTCCAATTCAAATAAAGTCTTATAAACTTTAGGAGGATGAGATAGAAGCCTAAGCACAGGAGAGTGCGGCAGAAGTCACATGAATATCTTGGTTTTGTTCCCAGAAGGTATATATCTTTTCCCGAGTGATTTCAAAAATTGCCGAATATGTGGCCTGTAAATTGTCTGAAAAGTGGCCCTGATGAAGCATAGTAGGAAAGTTCGATTGCCACGCTGCACTGATGCCAAAAGTGAGTGGGAAGAGCATTAAGATTGAGCCTTTCTTTAGAAAAGATTTGTGCTACCGTAGCCATGCAATCATTGTAAATTGCTTTTCATGGACCAGACCCCTTCTGTTTCCAATCATTCTCAAACTTCTAACTCACCATTTCCAACTCTCATACTCTATATCTCTCTCCTTTTGCTCTTTAAACCACCACTCATCTCATTTTCTTCTTCTCCTTCATATAATTAGGTATGATACTTTGACATCTATTGAGTAAAAAAGAAAATTGTTAAATCTTTCAGGTGAAGTTCACATTTAATAAAAACTATTTCTGTTTTCAATTATAATTTGGTGTATACCTCTCAACCCCATAAAACCGGCTCATGGTGCGGTTGAGAGGTTAAAGTCCATTTTATAATATGGTATCAGGGTCATTTTCAAGTTTATTCTATCGATTATTTGTTGGACTTATCGTGTTACCCGCTGTCGGACCACCCATAATACGTTGTCCCACGCACGGGCTGTCACTTTCGATGTGAGGGGTGTGTTGGAGATCCAACATCGACTAGAGATAAGAATATTATATTTCATTGTATATAAGTTATAATGGGATTGAGTTAGGCTTAAAAATCAACTTCGTAATATGATATCAGAGTCATTTAAAGTTTATCCTAACGATAAAATATTCATCAATGTTTAAAATATAATTTAATTAATATAACAACTAATTATTTTTAATCTTTAAAATACCCCTTAAAAAAATTAAAACAAAATATTATCTTTTATCAGAGAACTAAAAGTTGTAAGAAAATAAAAGATTACTCAGTAATATTACAAGCACTCAAAATTATATATTATGTTATTATAGTCATGAATATTTATTTGAATGTATCTAATCATGGAACTAAATGTATAGTACAGATTTGTGCATAATTTGTTTATTTCTTAATCAGACATGTTTGTGCATAATGACAAAAGAGTAAAAGAAAATGAGTGAACAAGGTTAAGCAAAGATAGGTCCCAATTAGCTGAGATTGTTGGAAGTGACATGCAATCATAGTTGTGCTACGTGCCTCTATCACCTCCACAACCATACCATGCATGCACACCAGATATAACCACTTTTCATAGTAGATTCAATACATCAAAACATTGCAGCTTCATTCAATTCACTCTTTTTGTTGTGGTCACTGGACCACAATCATCTACTCTTCATGCCCAAAATTTGTAGTACTCCTAATTTGTTCCACGTCTGCCAATCTCATCTCAAGAGCCGATTTTATGAGATTGAGTTAGGTTTAAAGTTTACATTGTAATATGTATCAGAATCATTTAAAGTCTAACGAGTATTTGTTGGGCCTAGCGTGTCACCCGCTATCAGGTCGTTATTCGATCACACATAATAAGTTGTCTCACGCACGAACGGTCATTCTCGACATAAAGAATATGTGTTAACAATCACATAATATATCTATAATATAAATAAATATATAAATACAAAAGTAAATAAAAATTATTCGCAATCACATCATATTAAAATAAAGTAAAAACACGTCAAAAAAATATTAATTAATCCATTGTTGATGTAAAAAAAAAGTTTACATCTAATTTTAATGCTAAAAAATAAATTATTCCTAAATATTCATATGAAACTGAAAGACTTATAGGAGTAGTAATGTAATAATGTTAGCTAGGTGGTGATTGAGAATTAAATTATTAATGTAAAGATTCAACTAAGAAATTAATACACTGTCCAATATTCAAATTGTTTCAATTATTGATTATTGTAAACAGCAAAAGGTATTCCACAGTATAAAAACATAGAATCCTAAGCCATATGAGTGTGTGTGCTGGACTCAATTAACACAGTCTTTGAAAAACAAATGAGATGAACTTACATATGAAGACAATACTCATAAACAAAATAATGAACAAAAAACACTTTTTCCTACTGTTCAATCATTATGGTATAATGTGGTAGTAAAGCTTGAAAACAACCTTATACTATTTAAATTAACAGTAATTTTAACTTTTAAGTGATGTCTTTTTGGATATAGTGAAACACAAACCTATGGAAAAAAATAACAATTTTATACAAAAAGAAAATAAAACTTTAAATTACTTACATTTTTTTTTTCTATAACTATTTTTTAAGAAAATAGATGAAGTAAATTATATAGTAAATGTGACCACAGTATTTCCAAAATATGGATTTTCATTAAAAAAATGGATTTAACAAGATTCGAGGAAAAGAAAGTTAAAGGGTGAAATGTGTTTTTGGTTTTCTTTAAAAATAGTTAATTCGTTTTCAAACCTTAAATATTATTTATCTGAATAAATCTCAATTCTATTATCAACTCATTAAATTATTTAAATATTAACTTATTAAACAATTGAACCTAAATCAGTTTATTATATTCTCGATCCACATACAATTATAATAAATTATTGTAGACTAAATTTAAATATCTCTAATTAAACTAACGCATTCTTATTCTCAACATTCTAGATATAAAAAAAAATCCAATATTAATTAAATATCAATGAAACAAGTAAAAAGTGATTAAACTTATCCAAACATTATGCATAAAAAAAACAATACAATTAAAATAAACATGGAATAACTTTAAAATTAAGTGGTTACATAAATTTGAGTCTTATTATATACAACATGTTTTCGTTGTATATAATACAAAATACACAATGAAAAAAAAATGATTTCGTTGTGTTGTAAACAATAAAATTAACCTTTTTATTGTGTTAGGATGTGTTTATTTTGTATTCAACAGAAACATGTTCTGGTTTTGAAGCATATACAACATAAACACATTTTTATGCCTATAATGTTCAACAAAATTGTATCTCCATCAAAGATATATTTTAAAAGACAAACTTAGGGTGTAAATAGCAAAAGTGAAGTAAGAGTAGCTCCATAGTTCTAAAAATAGCCCACCAAGAGCCCAAACTGAGAAAATGGTATATATCATTAAGACTACCCCATATCAGAAATGCTAAAAAATTTATACTTTATTATCAATTAAAATTTATTAAAAATCATAAAATTATAAACCTGATTTTTTATTTAATAATTTTTTTTATAAATGTTAACTATAATAAATAAAAAAATTTGCTAGCCTCATCATAGTTAATAAGTTTATAAACGAGATTCACGTGCTCATATTTTATAATCAAATATTCCTAACATATTTAATATCTAACATATGAGATGATAAATCCCTCTAATTTTTCCTTTTATTGGTTATTTATCAAATAAAATTAGAAAAATTTGAAATTTTAAAACAATTTTTAACATAAACAATTTGTAAAAAAATATTTAAGTGACATAATCTTTGCCAGAAATAGAAATACAGCTAATTGAAAATAAAGAAACTAACAAGTTTGACGATATAACATTTTTTATAATTATATATTGTTAAATAGTCTTCATCAACTCTTTCAATAACTAAATCTCAACTTTCCTTTTATACCTAAATCTAATAGTAAAATAATATAGCCCATCAATTAATAAGTTTATTTATTTTTCTAATCTAGAAAGCTCGAATAAGATATTTTTTTAATTTTTTTTAAGCTTCAACTCTTTCCAAATAAAGTTATGTCGGAGATCTCACATCAACTAGAGATTATGACTTTTTTTTTTATATAAGTGGGTGCAAACCTCACCTCATGAGCCGGTTTTATGGAGTTGAGTTAGGCTTAAAGTTCATTTCTTAATATGGTATCAAAGTCATTTTCAAGTCTATCCTAACTATTGTTTGGTGTACTTATCAGGTCACCCGCTATCGGGCCGTTATTAGAACACTCATAAGATGTTATCCCACGCACGAATTGTCATGCTTGACATGAGGGTGTGTGTTGGAGATCCCACATCTACTAGAGATTATAGTATTTCATTGTATATAAATGGGTACAAACTTCATCCCATAAACCTGTTTTATGGATTGAATTAAGCTTAAAGTTCATTTTGTAATAAGTTCCTATTAAGATTCACATAACAGTGAAATGACTATAAAATCTGGAAAAAAATATCATAATTAAAACAAAAGAAGTTGAAATAAGGAAAACAAAGACAACATTATTTTTTTTCTTCCATTAGGCAATGATTGAGTTAATCTATTATGAAATCTAAATCACATGCAGAATTTAACTCTGAATGTTGTTGTTTCACTACCACTGTAATTATAATATAACACTTGTGTTGGAGATCCCACATCGACTAGAGATTAAAGTCTTTCATTGTATATAAGTGGATGCAAACTTCAACCCTATGAACCAGTTTATGGGGTTGAGTTAGGCTTAAAGTTTTCATTAATCATTGCCTAAAAGATCTGTAATATTCTTCTGAATGAAACAAAACATATTACTTCCAAAACTGGCATAATTGCCTCCACTTTGTAGAATCTCCAACCTATTACTTCCAACCAAAATCAGATTAGTTTAACACAAAGTCTTGAAGCATAGAAAAAAGGATTAATTAGTATTTAGTGATGCAAATTATTGCAAGAGATGAATGATGGATTCTTGCAGAGAGTGACTGCTACACACAGAGACATGAATATTGGTTGGGATTTGGACATTCCTACTGAGATACACCTACTAACTAATTTAACCTTTTTTGTGTGAGAATATCATGCACACCAACATTCACTGGATTCCATCGTCATCGTTATCTCCTTCCTTGTCGGTCCAATATGAACACTAAGATGTTTCTTTTCACTTTTGGTAGATAATCCCATGAAAAGAGAAAAGAAAAGGATCTTGGGGTATATACGACAACACAAAGTTCTTCAAGCTTGTGGTGCATGGCAATTCAACTATCATGTTGACTAAATGGTACGACAAGATTAGGATTCTGTTTGTGTCAATCTAGGTTCTAAAGGCTATGGTCTATGCTACCATAAAAACGAATAAGGAACACAAGAATTCAACAAGTAGAAGAGATTCTTCAGGGATTTCATTTTCCTTTCCTCTATTCTATAAAGGAGGACATCCCCCACCATATACCTTTACTCCTTTCTTTCTTCATTAAGAATATGCTTTTCATTTTCAATCACTCATTTCATTTTCAATCTTCTATTTTAAATCCTAAACCAAAATTCTAAATATTTTTTTTATCTAAAATAAAATAAGACACTTAAGAGGTGTTTTAACTCTTATAAGAAAAAAATCAGACCAAACTTCTTAACATCCAATCAACTGGAATCGATCGAACTGATTGATCGAACTAACTTTACAAAACATTAAGCAAAATGACATAAACTCTAAACATAATTTAATCAATGTAAAACTAATAATCGTTCCTTGATTCAATTTTATTTTTCTAAATAATCTCTCAAGTTCGAGTTTCTTTAATATAAACACTATGTAAAAATTAATTTCTCTATATTAGTGTACCACATATAATTGACTTTGTGGAGGTATGTAAGTGTTTTTTTTGTTAGTATATCAATTAGTAGCTAGTTAAGAAATAACTGATCTTTGCTAAGTTGGTAATAGGAGTTTATTGTCAGGTATTTATGTATAAGGGTTTGACCACCCTGAAGTGGTTCCTATTTATTTATTTATTTTTATGACCAATAAAAAAAACTGATAGGATAACAAAAATCTTTGTTATTAATGTATATACTACTACTCATAAATAATACTAAATGAGCAAAATGGTTCATCATTATAAATTGAATTGATATGATCAATATTTGTGATTAAAATATATCCGTAACATAAAATATATTTCACTAGTTGTAATAGGTATTTTTCTGATTGAATTTGGCTGATTTTTGTGTTTAATCCGTTTTATTAAATTGGTTAACATTTAAATTTTGATGTAATTTTTTTATACTTTATATCGATTATAGGATTGATATAGATTGTGATCGATATAAAACGTAATTCTATATCGTTAACATTTACACGAGTGATTGAATAGATATAACAATTTTTTTAAAATTAATATAAAATGTATTATTTTCACTAATATATTATAAATAAATAAATTATAACTTAACTAACTATTAAAAGTGTTATTTTTCATAATATTAATTATATTCTCAATTTTAAATATAATTTTAAACAAAATAATTATTGAAAAACAAAATTGACAACCAACCAAATTAATAATATAATTTTATGTTTAATACACATTTTATTTTTATAATTTTTCTTCTTCAAAACATTTTTTATAATTTTTGGTACTTTCAATTTCAATTTTATGATTGTATTTCACTCTTGTTTATTGAATAATTGTTCCCTAATTTTATGTTGCCAATAATGATCTTTTAGTTTACAAGGTAGAAGAGTTTTGGTATTACTAGCATTCATCCCAAATTGTTGCACATTTTTTACAAGTATCAAGTGTTGGATCTTTTCTCTTTTTCAAAAGCAATTGGACATTTTATACCTTCGTTATCTTCAATTATGTTTACTTATTTTAAATATTATCTTTCGTTAACAATCTATTTTAAAAGCAAATAGACTTTTTAAATAAAAAATATTATCTTTGGAGACATATCCTCCTTTCATAAATTACCATAATTGTTGTTTTTTTTATCGACAATGTTATCGGCACCAAAAATTATGTATGTATAAACAAAGGAACAAGAATGAGACTTGAGGTTAAAATAAATTTTTTACATTACACTAGATATATTTATTTAAACTTTTTTTTTTAAGTAGAGACTTTCATAAACATTTTTTCTATTACTTAATTAAATGGTTTATTAATGATAGTAGATAAACTAAGTAATTTTACCTTCTTTTATAAATAGATTTATGTTAACTTTGATAATTCATTAATACTCATTTCATGAATGATTTTTATTTTTATTTTTTAAAAATCTATCTAAATTTTTTAGCACAATTTTTATTAATTTAAAATAGTGATTATTATAATCGTAAAAGTCATTTTTTCATTTTTTTTATTCACAATAAAAATAAATAAATATAAATTATTTAAGGAATGATTAAATTCTTATAAAAAAATTAAGACTTCACTCAAAGTCTATTTCAAAGTCATCTCTTCCTAATCCATTATTAGGATATCATAATCATATACTCCATTACAATTTACAAATAGTAACCTCTAACTTAACCCAATGAAAAAGAAAATTCCCCTCAAATTGTAGCTAGAAAACTATTCATAATACCAATTTGTGATACCTAACCAATGCATAAGCCACCACATGACCTCATCAGAAAGCTACCTCAATTTTATTTTTTTTACAGTTACATCAAATATTTACATTAAAATATCGATATATTAATAATCTAAAACCAAATATATAACATATTTTTGAATTGTGAACAGCAGAAAACCTTGAAAGCAATATGAGTGGACATCCAAGATATCTTTTATGCATAATGTCTTAGTCTAATATCTTGAAGAATCTGAAATTAAATTATAGAACGTTTTAGTTTGGGAAACGTGGACAAATGAAAATAGCAATCATGGTTGGAAAGTTCAAAACTTCAAACATGTCATTCCCAAGCAACAGTAACATAGAACCTCTTTCACTTCTTTATGTCACATCTTTCTATGCCACGGTTCCATTCAACTAAATTGGAGAAAGAGAAACGTTCCTGTCATCAACTTTTCTTTATATTCTTCACTTTTCATTACATATTTGTAACTTTGAGAAATATGGGATGGGATAGCGGGTCGGTGCGTGATCCGTTAATAAAAAAGTGGTACAGGTTCATTAATTCGTATTAACTCGTCTCACATAATTCGTGGTTCGTGTGGGGTGGGACGGGCTGGTCCGTAAACAAAAAAAAATTGACTTTGACAGCTGGAAAGTAAATGTTTTGTTTTTCTTTTTTTTTATTTTGGGGTAGAAAATTACAAGGGTTATTGGAGTTATAATTTCCTTAAGACTCCTTTTTGGTCTAGTTTTGGGGATGAAAATGTATATATGATATTTTTTTATGTAATTGGAATAAATAATAGTGGATATGTTAGGTAGTGGGTAAATCAAGAATATTGGTAGGTTGATATTTGGATTATGTAACATTAATGCCTTTGTTTTTTATGAGAACTTTTCAAGAGAAAAAGTAAAAAAAAAAATCATTGAATTTCTAAAAAAAATAAAAATTGAATGTGGGTAAGCCCTTATGCGGGACGGAAAGTCTAGCCTGCACTCACTTTGCAGGACGGACGGACACACTTTGTTATCCCTAGAGCTATAGTAATTAACTTTTTTGTTTTTTAATTGTTGTTTGAAATTTTTAATATATATATATATATATATATTCAATTTAATGTTACTATAAGAATAATAAAGTTGGTTCTTATTCTTTTAGTTGGTAGTGTTGGGATAAACCGTAAAAAGTTTGTTGTGTTTTTGTTATGTAAGCATAAGTATACTCTTTGTCTATCTTATTCTGTCCGAGAGTTGAACCATCTTTAAGTGTGTATTTAATTTTATTATTTTTTATTGACAAAAAAATTGTTTTCATTTTATTCATTTTACACCTCAATTATTACATTAACTTTATATCTCCTTTTCTCTTTTCTATCACATCATCATCACCACCTGTATATCATGTTTTCTTCCTACCATTTTCTCACGTGTCAAATGACCATTTATGGTTTTGGCCTTTCACTGCTTTCAAAATTCATATGCTTTCATAATTATTATTTTCCAGTTTGAATGGGTTAACCTCAATGTTCATTAATATAAAAAAAAAGTTAGATTTAGATTTTGGTTGTAATTATTTTACAGTGATTTCGTTGTTAACATGACCTCAGCACTCAATTTTTTTTGAAGGTGCGTCTTAGGTTTCTCTTTTATATGTTTCTCTCTATTAAGAACAATTTGCATAAAAGTGGAACTTTTTACAAAAAATGTTAATAAATACAAATTATCTTTTAACCTAATCAATGTATTAGGTGATTTTAGTTGGCAAAAGTCTTAATATGTGACTTTTGCGAGTTGCACAGCACAATAAGATGCTGCAAAGTGTTACATTATTTAACTCTTCTAATACATTGTCTAAGTTTTATTCAAGATAAAACATAACTAATAGAAGAGATTTCGTTAAAAATATTCAGTCAAATTCCTTAATAGTGAAAAGTTAATAAATATTTCACACAAATTAAATGAAGCAAAAAAAATTATGCATGCCCTAAATAATATTAAAAAAAAACTAAAGATATTATTACAAAGTAGATTTTAAGTCTAACTCAATCCCATAAAATTAACTTATGGGTGAGGTTTGCACCCATTTATATAAAATAAAATGTCTTAATTTTTAGTCGATGTGAGATTTTCAACGCACCCGTCACGTCGAAAGTGACAGCTTGTGCGTGAGATAACATATGATGAGTGGTCTGATAACGGCCTGATAGCGAGTGACACATAGGCCCAACAAACACTCGTTAGAATAAACTTTAAATGACTCTGATACCATATTACAAAGTAGACTTTTAAGCTTAACTCAATCCCATAAAATCGATCATAGAATTAGGTTTGGACCCACTTATATAGAATAAAATGTCATAATCTATAATCTCCAGTAAACATACCTTTTTCTTACCCCACTATTAACAAAAGTCATAAACTTTGGTGGCATTTTGGCATGAATTTGCCTCTTATGTTGATGTATATAAACCCCTCATCACTCTCATTTCTACATATCCCTCATCAAAAGCAAAAGAACTTAGTAGAAACTTAAAGAGTATGGCTTTTCCTCCACATATAGTAGAAGACTGCATGGGCCTCCTAAAACTCTTCAGTGATGGCACCGTTTTTCGTTCCAATATTCAGTTCCAAGAACAACCTTCATCCACCCAACAACACAACAACCTCGTACTCTTCAAAGATTACATCTTTCACAGAAAATTTAACCTCCAACTCCGTCTTTACAAACCTAAACTCGAGAACGATGACAATGGTGATGAGAAGTTACCCCTGCTAATGTTCCTCCATGGTGGGGGCTTCTGCTTCGGCTCGCGCGCCTGGCCGCATGTTCATGCATGTTGTGCGCGTCTCGCGGTGGCTCTTCGTGCGGTTGTGGCGGCGCCGGACTATCGTCTGGCACCGGAGCACCGCCTTCCCGCGGCGGTCGACGACTGCGTGGAGGCGCTAAGGTGGCTGAAGAGGCAGGGGCGTGGCGGGGACGCGTGGGCGACGCGATGCGTTGACTTTGATCGCGTGTTTGTGGTTGGCGACTCGTCTGGCGGGAACATTGCGCACCACATGGCGGTCCAGCTCGGGTCCGGTTCAAGGGAGATGGACCCGGTTCGAGTACGAGGTTACGTGTTGATGGGTCCGTTTTTCGGTGGGGTGGTTCGGACCAAGTCCGAGGTTGGCCCACCCGAACAAATGCTGACACTTGATCTGCTGGACAGGTAAAGGTTGAAAATTCAACTTTTCTATGCTTATTCAAAAGATTTTATTATTCAATTTTAGTGCATATTTTGGAGTTTTCTTTTTCACTTTTCAAAAGCATCCATCTTTTTTCATTTACGTAAAACTATATTTTAATATTTCAAAAAATATGAGTAAATAAAAAAACTGACTACAAGAAAATTATTAAATAAAAATCAATTTGAAAAATTAAAAATAATTAGTTGTTATATTTACTAAATTAAATAATATTTTAGAGATTACAAAATTTATAGATTTTTAAATTATTTTTTATTATTGATAAATAGTTTCTAAATTATTATATAATTAGCTACTAAGATTTTTTATACCAAATTTAGAATCTAAATAATGGATAGTTAAAACTTTAATAGTTAATTAGATACTAATTTAGAAATTATTTATCAACAATAAAATTAATTTACAAATCAATAATTTTTAAATTTTTAAATTAGTCAATATAGTAATTAATTATTTTTAGTCTTTAAAATTAATTTATATTTAGTAGTGTATATACTATAATTATTTATAGTTTTCAACCTACTACATTTCCATGCATGTGTGAATTTTCCATGTATTTTTAAATTGATTGGTATATTGATGCTTCTGTTAGTAAAACAAAAAGTTGATAAACATTCAAAAAATAAATTGGAATTAATTTGATTAAAAAAATATTATTTAATGTTGAATGTATCCCATTTCAATTTTGTGTTCACTTATATAATCATATCAGCATAATTTTATCTATGTCATAAATTTGCATTGAAATGTGGATATATTAAACATCTTTTTTATGATAGAAGTAACCTTTTTCTTAGTTTGAAAATAGATAATAGGTATGATAGAAGTGGGTACACGATGAGATAGTGATGAATATTTGTACAACATCAAAAGCAAAATTATTGAGCATGTCGACAATCACTTAAAATTCAATTCTCTTGTCATATCCTCAAACAAGATCATTCTTTTTAGAGGCTTGCCTCATTCAACGAAACACATCATGTGAATTCTTCAAACCTATTATTATTTCAACACTAAATTTAAATTATACACATAAATCATTCAAATTATATTTATTTAATTGTTTAAATACAATTATATGCTTAAAATCTGTTTTTTTTTCGTGATTATATATGTCAAAATAATAATCCTCAAAATTTTGATTAATATTTCTCAATATTCAAACTATACATTCACTTTTTTTTCCTCTTTAATTTGCACCTCGTTTTTCTTCCTCTCTTTTTCTCACTCTAATAAAATGAGATGATAGTTAACACTGCTTTATATCAACTTATTATTATGTTCAAACCTAGTGGTAAATTTTTTTGAATATTTTATATGAAACTTTAAGGATATAATTATGTAGTTAGTGATATATGGTTCCTGTGTTACACCTCAAATACTTCAAAATTTAATAAAATACATTTTTCTTCCTTCAACATATTAAATATAAAATATTAAAATCAGTTTAAATTATGTTCTCAAATTTATAATTTATAAATTTTTTTTCAATTTTAAAAAACTAAATAATTTTTTTTAAAACTTGAAGAACCAAAATCAAAATTATCTTAATTTTTTTAAAGACTAAAAACACACTAGTGCAAAGATGTCATTTTACACCAGTTCTACGAGACGTTTTACACTGATTCTGTCAGAGATATTGATGTGAGCGTTATAAAATATGAATTACATATAATACCAGTTGTTCCACCAATATTATATGTGATCAATATTACACCAGTTAAATCACGTTTTTGTTTACATCAATTTTCGTTTGGTCGAAAAGTCGTTGTAGTATATTATTTTTACACTAGTGACATGTTTTAAACTCAAACAATACAAAAAAAGTTGGGGTTTTATAATAATGAAGGTGGTGATATAGGGTTTAACTCATTGTTGAAGCAGATTTTGGAGGTTATCCATACCTATTGGAGAGAATAGAGATCACCCATTGGCAAACCCCTTTGGCCCTAGCAGTCGAAACCTTGCAGATGTGAAGCTTGACCCTATCTTAGTCATAGTTGGTGGCAATGAATTGCTGAAGGACAGAGCAGAAGACTATGCAACCAGGTTGAAGGAACTAGGGAAGAACATTAAATACGTTGAGTTTAAGGGCAAAGAACATGGCTTTCTCACTCATGATTCATCCTCACAGGTTGTGGAAGACCTTCTGCAAATCATTAAACACTTCATGCTTCAGAATTCTAATTAGAATATGTATATGTGCAAGAAAGTGAAGATCATGCATTCTTGCCAGGGATGATATAATTAAAGTTTATGCTTTCTAGTTTGGTGTTAAATGGTAATAAAATCAACATAGGTTGCATGTGAAAAATGTTGATTAACATTACAAGAAAATCATTAAATAAAAATTAATTATAGAGAAAAAAAATAATTAGTTGTTATATTAACTAAATTAGAGACCATTTTATAAACTAAAAAAATTATTAATTTCTAAATTAGTTTCTAAATTGGTTTCTATTATTAATAAGTAGTTTCTAAATTGGTATCTAATTAGCTACAAATTTTTTCGCTACCAAATTTAGAATCTAAATAATTAGTTGTTAAATATTTAAAATGTTGAATATGTTTTCATTCGGTACTATAACAAGAAATTTATGTTGGTTCTTAGTCCAAACTTTAGACTATCTAGATGTTTATAGTATGAGAATGATTGAAACAAGTCTTTCTGTTTGTAAAATTCAATTTGATATTGTACTTTATGAATTCATTGTAAGTAGTTACACCGAACATCAATCTACAATCAAAACAACAACAAATTTTGAAGAAAAAAAAAATTAAAAATAACTATAATAATCATTTTACATACAAAATGGCATTATAATCATTTTTATAGTATAAATAATTAGATGGTCTAAAATTTAGATCAGAACGATGTTGTTATAATAAGAAAAAAATATATTTAATCCATAATTAAACTGTATGGGAAAATTACATAGACGATCATGATAATTTCATACAAAATACAAACTCATGATAAATAAAATTCAGCTTTGATAAATAAAAAAAGTTATTAAAAATGTGATTTTATTAAATTTGAAATCTCATGTCGTTGACAGAGTTTGGGCCAGCCATGATTGAAGGTACAGCACGCTTAACATGTCCTCCATTCCATAGAAATTAATTTGGATTCATAAAAATTTATGGGTTTTATTACATTCTTGTTACACATACTAAATGCTTATATTCAATTTCTCAATAATTTTCTTTGGTTTAAGGGGACCTACATTGGGACATGCTTTTTTTTTTTCCTTTTTTTAAAAATATCATAACTCTTTATTCAAGAAATAATATAGTCACTAGAAAGAGGTTCTAAATGGAGATGTGATCATTGTCTCATATATGCTAGATAAAAGTGTTTTATATCCATTGTTTGATATATAAATATTTTAACTTCAAAATTTGTTAGATATTTTTAAAATTGTTGTATTTAAATATTGTTTGTTTTTGTGTTTGATTTATTAATAAATGAAATTTAAGTCTAATTCAACCCACAATACTATTTTATAACGTCGATGTGAATTTTTCAACACATCTGAACTCAACAAATATTCACAAAAATAGACTCTAAAGGATTCTGATATCATATAAAAAGTAAATTTTAAATTTAACTCAATCTCATAAAATTGAATTATAAAATAAAATTTACATCTACTTATATATTGTGAAATGTTTTAATCTCTAATTTACGTGAATGTGATGGTATGAAATAATTATAAAATTGTTTTGCCTAGTGTAGTTAATGTATTTGATTTTAGAGTTGAAAAATTAGGAGTGGTTTTCCTTTACATAGTATTAATCCATTACAAGCACGAGATGTTACAAAACATATCATGAAAGGCATCTTATTTTTTTGTACTATGATTGGACTATTTCCTACTCCCAAGTAACATATATTTGTGTGCAATGTGCAATGTTTTTTAATAATTAAGGATCACTACTTCAACAAGTGGACATAAAAAGAGTGCACAAAATTTAACTTTTAGTAATGTATAATTCAGAATTATTGATCTTCAAATATTATATGTTTACACAAAAATATCATATATTTAGTATAACTAGTGAATCACCCAAAGTTATGATAGAAACATAAGAGAAATACAAAATCATAACTATGGTTACCCTAGATCTTCATCAAAACATGCTCCCATCTATTTGTCATGTCTTAAAAAGTGAGACATAATATTTTGATAAATCTAAGAATAACTAAATTATTATCCTCAAACATCATTTTTCTTTATTTCTCTGTACTTTATTCTTGAGGAGTCTCTAATTAATCTTCTATATTTATATATGGTTGAATCTACAATCTTTCACCATTAATACTTCTTACTCATTTCCTACTTCTTTTCACAATTTATTTTCTATGATTATTATTTTAGATCTCACTATCAATTTTATTATTACAACTCTATCTAGCTAAATCAACCCATTTTACCTTTCTTTCCTTCATTTTATGCTCAGGGTCATGTACCAAAATCAATCAAGTCTAAGGTTACCATGATATGAATGTTTCCAATGTTCACCTCACATGATTCTATTGTTAATTTATAAGGTAACTCTTATATTTATATTTCTCCCTACTAGAACTCATATAATATTGTTAATATAAGTCTTTTAATAACTTTAAACTATAAGTCACAATTTTGTTTTGCATTTATATATGTATCTAAATGTATTAGAGTATCTAATCTATTATAAAATATTTTAATGAATATGACTAATTTTTTAATGAATATCTTATTGAAATCTTTTATTTATATTATAATTTATTAACAAATTTTAAATATAATATTTTAATTAAAATTAAATTTACTATCACTTTTAATATTAACTCCTTTAGATGATTAAAATAAAGCATTCATTTTTTTAATACATCAAAATTAAATTTTATTTTTTTAAATAAAATAAAATAATAATTATTTTTATTTATGCGGACGAGTGGACCAACCTGTTGCACTCCGCTATTGACCCGCCGGGCTACGGATTATGCGGGGCGGACCAAAGCGGGTCAGCGAGCTAGATTAGTGAGTCTACGCCGCGCTTTTTGATAGCGGGATGCAGACAGGCCCACATGGCCCGCTCCGCATTAACATCCCTATAATGATAAGATAAGTTAATCTCAAATCGTCTCCCAACGATTTCAATAATAGATCTAATCAATGAGTGTTCATAACTCATATTTAAAAATATCAAAGATTTAAGAATGTTTAACATAAAAAGTAATATAGACAATGAAAAATAATAAAGAAAACAAATTGAATATAAATTCAAATAAGAGATTTTTATACTAATTCAAAATTATATATGAATTATATATTTTACAATTTTTTTTGAAATTTTTCTAAATGGTTATTCATAAATTTTGAATAAAATTTATAAAAAGTATAATGAAAGTTTCAGAAAAATTATTTTCATCAATCCACGGTAAAGCAGGCAGGAAGAAAATAGTAAACATGTAGGTGCCAAAAGCAATTTTATCTATTTGGACTTCACGGGAGCATATAACAAATATGGGCCGAGTGTTTGAAAACAACACCTGTAGAAGAAAAAGTATAGAATTCAAGAATATTTCTTCCTGCACCTTCATACCTTCTTCTCTCACCTCCATAAATTTCCAATTTTCCAAAAATGCCCCTTTTCAATATTTCAGATTATGTAATCTGGAAGTCATTTTTCAAATGTGTAATTAGCTTCTGGATTACATAATCCGGAAGTCATTTTTCAGATCCATGATTACTCTCTGGATTACATATTCGGGAAGTCTTATTTAACTTCCGAATTATGTAATCTGGAAGTCTTTTTTCTAATGAGTTTCTGGATTGCATAATTCGGAAACCAATCTATGAGGATGACACAAAAAGGATAAAAATGTATTTTCAAATTATGTATAAAGGTGGCAAAAGAAGATATGAAGGTGCACGAACAAACAGTCAGAACTCAAAACCAAATACACAATTCTATAACTCATTTTTATAAAAAAAAAAAAAAAAAACTCTCAGATTATACATTATTAAAGTAAAATTGAACGATTTTTCATTCTCTTTTTTTTAATCTCTTTTTAACTAAAAGTATTTATTCCACTTTTATTTCTTTTTCTTTTGTCGTTTTCACTCCCTCTATTTTTTTTTAATGCGAAACATAGCATTATTACACTATGTTTTTAGTATACCAAAACCAGTTTTGGTTTTTTTATCTTTAAAAAAATATTTATTTTTTATTCTGTAAAATTCTAAAATAATATTTTTAATTTTGATAAAATGAATAAATTTTTACACGAAAAAAAATATACATGATTTTTTTTTTGAGATCAGTGAATTTTTTTATCGAAGATTTAAACAAATTTCCAAAACAATACTTTTAAAAAATATGTGCAAAACAGTTTTTGAATTTTAAAAGTGTTTTTTTACGCCTAAATATTAGTAATGTGTTTGAAATTGATCTTGTAGTAAATGTGGGATATTTACATATCCTACTTTTACTTTTGTATTACTCTAATAATAAATTCTTAATATATTTACACGATATAATAGAATATTTTTCACACATTTTCATATATAAATTATGTGAAGAACACAGAATTTACTTTATTATAATTGATTATATAAAAAATATAATTAATTATTATTGGAAACATTTACCGTTAAATCAAAAAGTACTTCCGATAAACCCAAAGGTTACAATTAGTTGGAATTCTCGCAAATAGAAATAAAGTAAATTTATAATATAAAAATATAACTAATTCCTATTTTACACGTCAATTTTATAAAATTAAATTAAAATTTAATTTCTAATTTATAGTACCTTCAACAATATTTTATTATTGATTATCTTAGGAAGGAAATAATAGTTTATATTTATTTATTTATTTATTTATTATTTAACATATAAGAAATGAGTTGGTCTCTGTTTGCCTAACTTCTCGTGGGTCATTATGTGCTTTGATTTTTTACCTTTTCAGCCACCATTTTGTTTTGCTTCTTAAATACATCAAATATATTTTCATCAATCTAATTATTAAATTATAATTTTATGTTATTTTAATTATTCATATATATCGCATTCAAAATAAAAGAGAAATTTTTCAAAGTATATTTAAATATAAATATCTGCACAGTCTTTTTTAATAAATCAATTTCATTACCAAATAGCCTTTAATACTTTTCTTTTCCTCGTCAAAATCCACAATACTCATTATAAATCAAAATTTAATTAATGCTATATCATTTTATTTACAATTATCCAACCCAAGTTCAATCAAAATAAATATTTATTTCCCAAGATTATTTTCAAAAACTAGAAAAAACCCATATGTTTCAAAATTTAGAAAGATGGAATATTTCAAATAAATAAATAATAAATTTATTCTGCATTATATATAACATTTATTAATTTTAAACAATACTTTTTTTAATTTAATAGTTTTTCATTACACTAATACAAAAACTAAATAAAACCATTAAGTGACAAAACAGTGAGTTAAATTACCAAACAATGACGATGTTGACATTATAAAAGTAGTCTAATCAACTTTATTCTTGTTTCTTGTCAATTTCTTTTTAAATCTCAATTTTAGAGTGACGTAATAAAGCATAAACTAAAAAAATATCGACCATAAGATATTTTTTAGAGATAAGAAATAAAAGTGTGTTTTGGTCAATTAATTTTAAAACTAAAAAATGATTATAATTGATCGAAAATATGATTTGTTTTTGTGAGATTAATTAATTATATATTTATAAAAAAAATAAAACATGAAGTATATATTTAAATATATAAAAATTCCTCAAATAAGTTACCATTACATTACTAAAAACAATATTAATATCCGACTAAAGAAAATCAAATGAACAAGAAAAAAACAAAAATTAATGTGTTATTTATTTGAAGAAATAGATTGAAAATGAGAGATTCAAGTAGGAGAAAAATGAAAAATAATAATAATAATAATAATAATGATTTGACACTGATTTTTTAAAGAAAAACTCATAGGAAAGTGAGAAGGGTGAAGGTGGGTGAAGAGGGGCACCACCAATTGATTACATACTTCATAATTTAATAATTGAAAACAACATGTTGGAATATTAGATATGCATGGACCAACTTTAATCAACTTGTTTATTCTAAAATTAAATAAATAAAGTATAAATTTGCACCAAAAAATATTACAAAAAGAAAACTATGCTAATTTTGGTTTTCTAAACTATAATTATATTCTTCAAAAGCCAAAGTGAATTATGAATTTCTGTTTTTCCTTGTGATGGGTTCATGAGTATGAAGGGTCTCAGAGGTTAAAAAGAGTTTCATTAATGATGATTAAATATAAAGATTATTATTAATAATAACTAAATATATAGTTAATAATATATTTATATGCTATATATGTTAAAAGATTCATATATCTTTTAACAAAAGTCACTTATAATATATTTATTAATTAGCTATAATTATTTTTTAAAACTATTTTTTAGTTATTTTCGTTTTTATTTACATCAATTTCAGATTAAGTATTCACTCAATATTTAGATATTTCATATTTTATATAACTTCAACTTCCTTATATTTAAACAACATTGAAAAATATTTTACAAATTTTTTTTTTCCATTAATCTGCATCAAAAAGTTCTTTAACTACATTTTGAAAGATTCGACTTGACTTTTCAAATCTTAGAAAAATAACACTCCACCTTATTTGTAATAATAATAATAATAATAATAATAATAATAATAATACCATTATTATTATCACAATCCTTTACTAAAATTTGTGAGCAAATATCTAGCTAAAATTTTATGAGAAAATATGCTCTTATGCTTTTAATATCTCTTTAATAGTTGCAACACACTAGAAATAGTTACTTATATATAGAAATTATATATATATATATGGTACAATATATATTATTGTAATATTATTTGTTGTTCTAGTTTATTATTGAAATTTAAAAGCATTTATTCTACTTTTTAAAACATTTGCTCATGTGTGGGTGAGATTTCACCAATACATGACTATCTCATTTTTATCTTTAAAGTAAAAATTAATATTTATCTCATCGAATAATGAATTTGAATATATTAACGTTCGTACCCACTTCTTTACTATTTTAAAATATTAATTTAATACTTTTTATAAAAATTAAAAGTCATAGAATATATATATATATATATATATATCACATATTTGTAACATTAAGTTTCCAAAATAATATATACAAATATACATTACCAAATAATTAAAAAAATATATATTTTACATGTTGTTGTATGTGATATCATTATAACATTTCACATATATAAAAGTAAACTAATTCTTTTAAAATTTTATATACAATAAATTGTAATTCAATCACCTTTAATTAAAAATACATCAACCATTAACTATATTTAAACAAAATGGTATAATTTGTTAAAATTTATGATTTATAGAATATTCATATTAAGCTTATTTAAATAGAAACTAGCATTTAATCCATCAAAAGTACTATTGATGAAAATCAATCTTAACCTTTTATGTGAATGTGGTTACTTGTATATGTTATAAAAATAATCTTAATATAATAATCTCCTTCAATTATCGTCTTATGTTTTATCTATGTTATTAAATATTCAGAAAAATATAGGAATTCTACTTCTTTTATGAATTTAATGCTTAATATATTATCTTGAGTATCCTCACCGTACACCACAAAGACTCACAACATAAATCACATCGTACATGCATATCAACACATAAATCACATATATAAATATATAACATTAACATTTTTCTCGCTATAAAATATGTATCACTTGATCGACTTCATTTTGCTTGATTGACCTTACTTTTCTAAATTAAGGAATATTTTCTCACTTGAACAACTTTACATCACTTGAGCAATACTCCGTATAAAAAGAATTGGTTTTGTCTTTCGCTCACTCAAATTCGCAGACAACAATTGAGCAATCATATTGCTTCAGCATCATTATAGCACTTGAGTGATACTGTACTTGTTGTATTGCCCAACAAGTTCTAAAACTTTGATGTCACTATTTCATCAATGCTTGATTAACTTTATTGTCACTTGAGCATTAAAACATGGTTACATGGCCTAACATATTATAGAATTCCATGCACCACTTTCACACCTTAATGCTTGAGTGATCTCTTGTTGCTTGAGCACCACTTACATAGATAATCGTGTTTTAGTATATATAATCACACATTTACATTATATTTCAAAATTTTATTTCAGTATGTTTAAGAAGATACCAAAGTTCATTTTCTTTTCAAAGAGGTAGTGTGTCCAGAAACAAAGCTTATCGTACACATCTTTAATGCTCTTATTAAATTTTCGATAATCTCAAGTGTTAAATAGTACATTAACAACATCTCATCTTAATCTTAATCAATAAAATACCTAAAGAGTAGGAGAAAAATTGTATGAACTCCATTTCATATTTACACAACTATTTTCTCGTAGTTATATTATTCTAGAATAGCATTAACTAGATATTTATATTTTTTATCTACTTAAAATTTATTCATACCAAAATTTTAGATTTTATAAAAAAAATTCATCCATGTATATCGTGATACAAAATATTGTTGATTAATATTTTACTACTCAATACCAAAGAATATTAACAATATAATACCTACTTAAAATAGTTGGATGCAAACTATATACCAATTCAAATAATTCACAATCACTTTAAAACTCATCTTTATTACAACAAAAATTATCCATTCAATAAGAGACTTATCAACCAATTATTCAGTAACAATTTTATTAAATATTTCACTAAATTCTTATTTATAGATGACAACTCTATCATTATCAAACTTTGACAACTCTTCCAATTCACCTAATAACTCATTCATCTACCTCACAGTAACTCAAATTCAATAAAATTCAATAAAAATAACTATTTTTGACAATGTTGTTGCCATTCGATTTAAAAAACAACTTTTATATAGTAATCAAAACCAATATTTGATCTTTTTTTTAAGATACAAGGTCTGGTTCATAACTCTAAAAGGTGTAAAATTTGCAGAAAATATGAACAAATGATTAATATAGTGAGGGAGCTGTAACATGCAACAATCACCTTTCAAATTTTACCAAATTAAATCTTGCAATCCTTTTTCCTTCCACTGTTCGTCATTTTATATAGCTGTATCAACACAAAAACCATGAAAATTTATTTTCATAAAAATATTAAATGTTTTATTATTGCATAGGAGTTGTAATCACGTTTTTTTGGATGCGAATCAGAAAGCTTGATAAACAAATAATAATAATAATAATCGTAATATTAAAATAAAATTACAACTCTGGCAACTCATGATAAAGTTAAGGTCAAAGAACACATAATTGACTGGAGGAAAAAAATTAGTATAATTTAATAATGAAAAGAAAACATAAAAAGTAAAGATAAAATGCTTTCAAACATACATCGAACTAATTAAAAACTATAAATTTACTCTAATTTTACTAAAAAATGGTACACGAAAAATTTAAATAGATTTTATAAATTTTTTTTTGTTTTACTTATTAATATGTTATTTTATTTTAAACGGGTTATGAAAAAAAAATGTGAGTGAGTTGAAAATATTTCACTTGCCATTATACCATGTTACTAAAAAAATTGAAAATTTTAAAATATTTTATGTGAGAAATATATTATTGGAAAAAGAAAAGGTATAATAATATATATAAAAGAAAACAAAAAAAGCAAAGAAAAGTTGTGAATTCCAACGAAGGTCTTCAAACAGCTCAGGAATTTGAACCTTCCTTTTATCTTTCTCTCTCTCTCCATTCTTCTCTGTCTCTCTCTTTCTCTCTCTTTGGGGAGAGAGATCAATCAAACATAACACAAAAAAAATCAGATAACCCAGATAAAACAAATCCCAATTAAAATATCTAGGGTTTCTCAATAATAATAAATTCCCTCTTTCTTTTCCGATTTTTGTTTTTTATCTTTCGTCTTTTCCTTCCCACCAAACACCGTTCCCGCTCCCCCATTCTTTCGTTCCAAGAAAACCACAATTAAACTGTTCCAGGATTGGTTGCACGTTGTAATTTTCGTTTCTCTATTTTTTCCCTTTTTTTTTGGTTCCTAATTTTATCCGGTGAAGGTGAATTTTCCGGCAATATTTGCGTCGTTTTCTCCCTCTTGGAGCCTTCGCCGCCGCTGCTATTGATTCGTCAACGGCAACTCCTTCAAGGTTGGTTTTTTTTTTTGGGGGGGGAGGGGAAGTTTTGGTCTTGAATTTTTCGGGCTTGGAGAAATTAGGCTCGGGGATAAGGATTTGAGGTCGTTTGCAAAAGGGGAATTGAAAAAAAATCGATTTTTAGTTCTGGGGTTGATTTTTTTTTTTTTTTGCTTTTCTTTTTACGCTTGAATGCTTTTCCTTTTTTCTTTTTTGAATTTTCTTTTATTGGTTGTTAGTTGTTGTTGTTATTAGATTTAAAATGGTGGTTTTATTTTTTTTACAGGTTTTTTTGTCTTATTTGTTGATTCGATGGAGAAGGAGATTGACAAGAGGGAGGGGAAGACAGAGGGGATGTCATAGCAAATACCAATTTTTTTTTTTTTCAATTGATGGGTATTTTTGTTAGCTGATTTGTTTTTGAATTTGGTGAAACGTTGTTGGTGATTTGAAGTGGTTCAAGGGTTTTTATGCATTTTGTGATCAATGGCTTCGGAAGTAGTACCATCTTCCAGGGATTTGTTGAAATGTTGCAACTGTGGATGTGGTTGCTCCATGTTAGCTCAATCTTCGGGGACTTGGATTCGATCTGTTAAACGAAAGCATGATGAGTTCAAAATGGATGGCCAACTGGCCATGCCCGTGTTTGCCAGGGTGGAAATTGAGAATGAATGTGTGGCCTTGCGTGAGATGGTCAGTATGCAGCAGAAAACCATTCAAGATTTGAATGCTGAGTTGGAGGAAGAGAGAAATTCTTCATCCACTGCGGCGAATGAGGCCATGTCAATGATACTGAGGCTTCAGAGGGAAAAGGCAGAAGTTCAAATGGAGGCACGCCAATTTAAACGTTTTGCGGAGGAGAAGATGACACATGATCAGGAGGAACTTCTATCTTTGGAAGATTTGTTGTATAAGAGGGAACAGATCATTCAGTCACTTACTTGTGAAGTTCAGGCTTACAAACACAGGTTGATGAGTTTTGGTCTGAGTGAGGATGAGGCTGAGGCTAATCAATATGAACTTCCAACCTATGAATATCCTCCTCTGAAATGTAGTGTGATGCATGGTGCTACGGATGCTGATAATGATGACACAGACATAGAGAAATATGCTTTTGGTGAAACTCCTACTGACCGTCTGAGGAACTTAGAAAATAGGATTTCTCAAATGGAGAAAACTCCCACTTATAGCCAGATGGATGGTGATTTTACAGGGAAAAATATTCTAGAGAAAGTAATTGTTGGACAGTCTCCAAGAAGGAATAAGCATTCTAGGAGACTTTCCAGTGACTCAACATCATTTGGTGGCCTGGTTAAAGAAACAGGACCCGAGTCTATGATGGATTCTCCAAAGCGCAATAGTAACTATAAGAAAGATTATTTCTCCAAGACAGAGGATCCTTCCAAGGCAGATAATGTATCAGAAGGTGATGATATGAGTGACAGAATTTATACAATTGACTCTGTTCATTGTGGGGCACCTCATAATGGTTTCACAGATTCTAAAGCCGGAGCTGTTGATTTCGAGGATTATGCAACCACTCCAAGGGAGTCAGGGAATCATGCTACTGAATTTGAGGATCCCTACGTAAAGAAGCTTTACATGAGGCTTCAGGTACTTGAAGCTGATAGGGAGTCAATGAGGCAGTCACTCATTTCGATGCGCACGGATAAAGCACAACTTGTGTTGCTGAAGGAAATAGCTCAACATCTGTGCAAAGAGATGTCACCGCAAAGAAAAATGGCAAAAAAACCGAGTTTTGCAGGCAACTCTGCACTATTTTCAATTGTTAAGGTAATTTAATGATTGTAATGGTTACCAACAGCAATGCAAATATATGATGAATGTTTTTCTACATATATATGATGGGAAAGTACACATTAGATAATTAATCTGTTGTTACATCATCCTGCTTATAACTGGTTGCCTCTCAGTTTAAATTTATTGCAAGTGGTTTTCTGCTGACAAAGTTGGCTTATGCAAGATTTTGAAAACATGCATCTATTTTGGTGAAAGCTTTGAAAATAAAACTTATGCCATTTCATCTCTGTGTTCAGTGGGTTTCTTCACTTGTTTTCTGGAGAAAGAAAGCTCGTCAAAGCAAGTAAGTTATCACTACATTTTTGTGTTCAGTGGTCTCATCAATTGTTTTTTTGCATAATTATCAATCTCTTTACCCAGAAATCATTCTAAAGAGAATGCATTTTTTTAATTCAAGTGGCCTTTTCTCATGAGTCTTAACGCCTATAGTAAAAATATTAAGAAATGAATCATATCTTTATCTTTTAAGGTTCATCATTTGCCTCTGAAACTTAACTGTGGCAGACTTGGATTATCAAAGTATTGAGCATGTTTAACATGCACTGAATTTGGTGTTTGATTCTTTTTCTTCTTTGAGCTTTTCTTTTCCTTTAAAGCGATTGTTGGAACCATTCTACAAATAGGAGTGCTGTTATCAACACAATTTCAAAGACACTTTTAACACACTCTACCATTGGTTAAAATTGATGAATAACTACACAATCAGAATAGAGAATCATTAAAATAGAAGTGTGATCTACCCAAATTGGTATTTTTCAATAAATTTCAGTTAATAATATAATATTGTGTTGGAAAACTGCCAATTTCTCTTACAAGAACTATTAAATCTAAAATTAGATTTTTTTATGATCAAAAGCCAAAAACTGCTTCTATAGAAGTTAGTTGAAGGAGCTTCTACTTTGATCAAATCCTTGGAAGAAACTGTTCATCATCTAAAATGTTTGTGACTGTAGGTTTATGTTTGGTCTACCTGCTGAAAGTGTTGGCTTGCTGATGCTCCTGGACAAGGGAACACGAGCAAGACCATGGAGATGCGTTTCAAGTACACAAGTGGGGGATTAACCTTTCAATTCTCTGGTCAAATGTGGGAACATCAACTGAATTTCAGTAACACTACTACTACTACTGCTTCTACTGTGATGAGATTTTGCTTTTTCCCTCATTGATCGTGAAAACTGGTGCATTGTGCAGTATTGTTTAATTGCTTTTACGTGAGAATGAGTGTAATTTGTTGGTTGATTGGTGAAACTTGGATATATGATGTGACATACGAGTTTTGTTGGGAGTTCATTCAGTGCGAGGTACACCTTTGGACAACAATCTTGTACATAACATATTGCTGCAAGTTTTCTCACGCTTCATGCAATGTCTATTCAAAATCTCTTATCTTACTAACTACACCTTTCAATGTTATGGTGTTACACATTCAAATCTTCTTCACTGAGCAAGAGATGGTTCTGCATGTTCATTTTAGTTCCTTTACATTCATCAACTTCATGCCATGTATGCTGATGTAAATTCATTTATTACATTCTTTTGTTCAAATAAAAACATGCCATGTTTTTCATTCTTCTTGCAATTGTTCAATGTTGAAGATGCTTCCATAGGGTTTAACTTAATCTATGGATTTTGTATGTGTGATGAATTTTTGTAGCTGCCCTTTGCTTACCATGTCCATTCTTTTCAACTGTTGACCCAAGTTGATAAGGTTTTGCACTTTTTTTCAAAGAAAGAAGTATGTTTGACCAAGTTTGAGGAGGCTATAGAAATGCCATTGAACATATTATGTAAATTGAATTTGAATTTTATAGTCCTTCTAAACTAACTGCAAATTCTCCTGCACCATATCAATTCTAACATGTTCACCCAATCTGCTATTGAATATGACAAAAATGTCTCTCTAAAATAATGAAAATAACTGAAATAATGAAAATAACCTTAAATGAATGAAAAGATGGTGTAAATAAAAATTACTTTTGAAACTTTTTATTCGAAAATGTTTTGGATTTGGATTATCAGAACATATTTTTGTTTTTGAATTTTGGAAATTTTTATCTGAAATGCATTTTCAATTGTGTTCTGTCTGGAATTAATCTTTCTATTTTTGAATTATATTTTTGGAAATTTAAAAAAATGATAGGGTGCAACTTAAAATTGATATGCTGCAAGAAGAAATCGTCTAAACTAACACATACATGCATATTGTAATATTGTGTGCATAATCAGATTTAGGTTAATATTTTTTTTCATTTCTGGAACTATTACAGATCCGAATCTCCTGGTTTTAGAAGTGAAAAAAATTATACACAGTAGAGCCTAAGTCAGAATAAAATAAAAATATTCGTATTTTACTTGTCGAGAAAATTCACATAGGCTTAAACTTACAAAAGATATTATAATTTTTATGCGAGCAAAAATAATATTTGGCCTAATATTAATAATTTTTCTTGAAATTTGAGAGAAATTTGGTTTTGTAATATTTAGTGATTGTCATATGACATTTAATATGATGTATCAGTATTATAAAATATCTTTTTATCCTAAAATTTGAATAATTTATTTTTCTCCTAAATTTAAAAATATTTGTTTAGCCCCTCAAATTTGAAAAATTATTCTAAGTCCCTCAAATTCGGAAATAATTTTTTAATCCTTTTATAGCTGATTTTTTGTTCTTCTTAATTTTGAAAATAGTTTATTTTATTTCTATTATGTGACATCATTTTATTAAAATTTTATTGACCTAACTAGCAAATATTTATTTATAGTTTTAAAAATAAAGTTATGACCATATTATACTTTCAAATGTATATTAGCAAATGTTGTTTTAAACTATGTTTTGTGTCAGTTTTCTATTGCAAAATTCATGAAAGCAAAATCAAATATCATGTTTTTACATTTTAGTCACAATTCAACTCAAATCGTAAAATAAAATGTAAGATAAAAAGTCTTAATTTTAACTGAATAGAAATTATTTTTTAAATTTAACAGACTAAAAAACTTTTAAATTTAAGAAACTAAAAAAAATTGAGGACTGAAATAAATTGATCCAAATTTAAGGAACAAAAATTATTTAACAATGTTGGCATTTTAACACTTTTAGTTTTTAGGCACTGAGAACAGATTTTTTATTTTATTTTGGAAGATTATTTTTTTTAAATTTTTTTTTGGATAACCAAAGCTGGATTTACCCTAACTTTGGGGACTAAAAAGTCAAGTCTAATATTCTTTTATTAACATGTTTAAAGTGCAATATGTTTTTATCAATGAACAATCTCTCTGATAATCCTAAATTTATTTATATGAAGGATTCAAATTTGAAACTTTATTTAATTTATTTAATTTCAGTTCCACTTGGATAAATATTAATTTAGTAGTGTAAAATTATACTATGAAAGTCATACAAAAAAGTATTCGACTTGAAGAAAAAGATGCATTAGTCCCTAGAATGGTACAAATCTTATCTTTTAGTTCATAAACTTAAAAATAATGTATTAAATTTTCTACATATACCATTTTAATTTTGTATTCCTTATAAGCATATTATTTTAATCTCTACTAATTCCTAACTTTTAAATTTACACGAATCAAAAGATATTAAAAATAATGTGTACAAGGATTAAACGAGATAATTTTTGAAGATTAATCATAAAGATTGTTGAATTATAAAATTCAAACGAATAGATAGATAAAAAACTACTTTACATAATATAATATTATATTTTTACATAAATAATATTATATTTTTATGCCATCAAGAACTTTTTTCATCCGCGAGATTCAAACAAGAGATCTTCTTCTGGATATTTAATTTCAAGTCTACTTTAATGGTCATTTTTTTTCTAACGTGAAACAATTTTATGAAAGACACAAACACTTGACTAAAAAATGTAATTACTCATTTAGGCCTTATAGTTCAAAATTATTTATTTTAATTATTTGTAATTCCTATATATAATTATAAATCTCTTCTATTCCATAGCCTTTAAATTCACAAGAGAACTAAAATAAATTAAACATAACGTATAAAAGGACTAAATGGTGTGTCATATTGAACACCAACAGTTGTAAGATAAATGTTAGTAAAGTGTCTAATTCAAAAAATATTTGTTAGATTAATAATTTTAAAAAAGAGAAATATATTAATTTTTAAACATCCAAACTTCTTGTATAAATTTTTAGTATAATTATAAAAATAAAGAATAAATCCTTTTGAATCGTTAGGAGAAACATCTTTCTACTATAAAAAAAATGAAAGATACATATACACATAAATCTTTATTGTCAATTTATATAATTTATAATTATATAATATATAGATTCATGTTTCATGTAGTACATTTTAAAAATTATACATTTTAAAAATTATACATTTTAAAAATTATACATATTTTTATGTTCGTGTATTTTTATGTTCGTGTTTCCATGTGAATTTCTATGTATAACCAAGTAATTAAAGAAAGTACTTAAAGGTTAGGTTGGTGTACAACTTTTCTTGTGCTCCAAATTCATCTCTTGATTCTCATCAAATTCATCCACTCATATCATTGGTCAAAAATAGGAAGTTACAAAAGAACCAACAGTTACTGATTGTGTATACACTTAAATATTAAATCTCTATACACGAATGCAATCAGGGTACATGAGTTGATACAACATGATATTCAGCAGGAGCACATGGTTTGAGACTCACTGAAAGATGGCATGGCATAGCATGGCTTTAAAGACTCAAGAACTTCACAGCTGGATGAACGTTCGTATCTCTCTTAAATGCATGCCCTTCAACATTGCTTTCGGAAATTTGTCACCAATTTCACGTAGAGTGCGCACCAGCACTCTAACATCATTAGATCACATGCTGAAGAATTGTTCTGCCATCCATTTACCCCCCAGAAGGGTTACAGATTCAACGGGAAAAACTGTTATCTGTTGCACTAGGTTATATATTCAGCAAAAAAATGATTTGTAAATACATAAACACTGTTTATCAGACCATTCAAGCTTCCTCTCCTTGAAGCTCAAACAATTTTTCTAAGTGCATGCACGTACTTACATAACCTGGCGTCTGCAAGAGATTATGGTAGCTGTGAGAGTGAGACTATCTATCAAGTTCTCATTTGGTAAGATCAATAGTTCACAAATGCTTGAAGGCGTCCACAATTTTACTCGTGCTGTCTATAATCCCTTTTTGCCAAAACCAGTGTCTTGCATCATAGCTACAAACTCACTGTAATCAATGCGTCCATCCTGAAAACAGTGCAGAATACAAGTCAACACAAAGAAAACAAAAAACTAAACCACTGGAATGCAGTATATTACATTATCCTGGTCAATTTCACGTATTATCTCATCCAGGTGATGATCCTGCAAGCCATACTGTTCGCAGGCTTGTTGGAGCTCATCGTGTGTAATGTATCCACTCCCATCTTTGTCAAAGTATGTGAATGCTGCATATAGATGATCTTCCTTCTGGATCTTGTTTAGGTGTAGCATAGCTGCTATGAATTCACCATAGTCTATGGTACCACTGTTATCAACGTCTGCCTGCATCATACAAAGAAGAAAACAAAAAGATTGCATTAATTCATAAATAGTTCAATCCTTCAAGGCCAGTCTGGTTTAGGCTTCTGGTTTTTCTGGAATGAGTTACAAGTGGACATTCATTTTAATATTTACAATGGTTTCTCATAAGCAATATGTATCAATGTCTTTCCAATTGTATTCCAACGAATCAAACTACAACCAGTCACAGGTCCTTTAGTACAAGAAACAATTGTGCATAGAACGGCCAATTTGGATTGCAGGCAAGCACTTACCGCTTGCATTAACCAAGTAATTTCAGAATCCTTAAGAACAGAACCCACTCTCTCCAAACCATTTTTCAATTCCTCAACTGTGATCTGTCCGCTATTATCTGAGTCTATCATCCTGAACATTTCTTTCAGTCCTGCAATTTCTTCCTCAGACAAACTTTCAGCAATTACCTGAGAAGGGATAATACAGCAAGTCAAAGGCACTGCTTGAATGGAGCAATTATGTTCAACTGGCAAAATATTCAATATTATCGACAATATTCAAACGTCCGAGGCTTAATCAGCTAGACTATTTTTGTTAATATATAGTAAATGATAACCTTATATGGAAAATCAATAAAATAAGCTAGTTCTCGAGCACATGCAATGTATTTCTATTCTCAAATAAATAGTGGATACTCACTCGAATGGCTATTTTTTTGAGTTTGTTCATTGCAGAGAACTGCTTCAAACGAGATAAAACAGCAGAATCAAGTGGTTTATCAGGAGCAACGCCTCCGACTTGCACCCATGGGTGGCCTGCACATCATCAACCTTAGCTTATGTATTTGTTTGTATATTTAAAAATGAAGATAACTAAGTTTCAACTTTGAAACAGAATAAATTGTGTCCAAAAAGTAATAAGATTATTGTGTCCAAAAAGTAAACGAACAAAGATGAATAAATAGATCATGATGCTGCAGTTTATGTCACTTGGAGAAACCTGTATCAGTGCCTCAGCATAAAATTATACGTTCTTGAAACCTTTTTCCTTTGCTAATAAACTTGATACAGTGCTTATTTCCACAATTTTTTCACAACACATAAAGTTTGAAATTTATTTTGTTTACTCGTATTTATATTATTATAATAAATTGTCCAGCAGTTTCAATATCATTTTTCGGAGAAAAAATGTAGTGATTCATAAATATCTTTAATACATTTTTAATTTCAAAATTATATTTATTCATTTTGAAACTGCAGTGCAGAGTTTCCATGTAGTAATGTGAAAAATAAAACAGGGGCGTTCCAAAAGAAAGCACCATATGTGAAGTAGGGTATTATTTCATCTGAAAAATCAAAATCAGAAAATCTCCACTGACAAGGCAAACTTCAAAAATTTTGGTTTAACTTCTGAATACTGTGGTAATAATGGTGTGTTGGTAGTGTCTATTCGGTAGGGGCTATTTGAAATTCATGGCCCGAATACTTGTCATTCTGAGAAGGGAGGAGAGGCAAAAGCGGACAGGTCAAGCTTAGTTTGTTTTATTATAGGAAAGGACACAGTTCATCATCATAATAGCTATTAGTTTATAGTAAGTAGCTCTTGAAGCAGATAAACTAGACTATCTATAATATTATTTGAAATTAATCTCTAAGGACAAAAAAGTGAGAAAACATTTCCAAAGTAAATCAAGCCCAGTAGCATCACCGAGACATGCATACTCACAAAGAACTTCATGTGCTGTCAGCCGTTTCTTAGGGTCCCTTACAAGCATCCTTCGAACAAGATCCTTTGCGCTTTCAGATATGCTTGGCCAGGGTTCAGAAACAAAGTCAAGCTCTCCTTTCAAAACTTGCTCAAATATTCCCTGTTCCGTTTCTGATCCATTCACCAAACATATCAGACATTTATGAGAAAGTATAGCATGATGAACTTAAATGGTATAGCATTCTCACCATCCCAAAATGGGGGAACTCCACTGAGTAGAATATAGATGATCACCCCAGCACTCCAAACATCACATTCTGGACCATAGTTCTTCCGCAAAACTTCAGGGGCCACATAGTATGGGCTCCCAACCACATCAGTGAATGTTTCACCTGAAGTTATGAACATTTTCTTAATCTGAATTTGAAAAGGCCAAATCCCAAATAAAAGGCAAAAGCAAGAGAGTAGCATAGTTAAACGAAATGGATGCCCCTAGTAAGTTAAGAGAACATATATTTGATGAGGTAGCACCATAACAGGATGTCCTACATGCATGAGATGACTTAAACATCTAAAATGCATCTGCCATACAACCCCTGTTGTATACTCGCACACATATTCAGTATTAAGCTAACATGGTCAGCAAATCATCCACCATCTTTCTCCACTATAGAATTATAGACCCTATCACCAGACGTCCACAACTGTTAAACAGATTCTTTCGTTTTTGCTTGTATAACTCATTTTTATTACTGCTTTCATGTATGATTCTTTAACTTCTTAATTAGTAAGCAACCTGTTGAGTCGATTTGATAAAATACACATCTATGCAGTAGCAGAGCAGTCTTCCTACTCTATATCTAAATTAGCAAAATATGAAATTGGCTTCCTCCTCGAGTCTTAATCAGTCTAAGGGAGGACAAACAGATTTTCTTCCCTTTAATTAACATAAAGTAGCCATAATAATGTCCTGACATAAATGAAAATTACTAATAGACTTAGTGGTAGTTCAGAAGAAGGATTACTTTATCTAAAGTACTAATTTTGAAAATAAAAGTCAAAGTAACTATGGATAGTGTAGAAAAAACATGGGATTCAAAACATCAAAAGTTTGAATTGACAGTATTAAAGCGAGAGGAAAATGTTTGTGAGAACAAATGTCCAAGGAAGAGGAGACAAGAAAGAGCAATGTCTTTTCTCTATATTCGTAGTAGACAATAAAGAGGAGAAAGACAAACGTGATCACAATTCCAAATTAACATAATTACCTGTGCAAACAGAAAATAATCGATTTCCAGATTCAATAGCAGATAGAACCGAAAACCATAGACCATCCTAAACAAAAAACGATGTACAAATGTAACTGATAAATTGCTCATTTATGACACTAGAAACATGTATCTCACTCCAAACACGTAGATAATTCTCTTAGATCAAAGCCTTTCAAATGCATTTATTTGGGTAGCACAGTACATATTTGAACAAGAACAATTAATAGATCGTTAGATGTATCTCCCAGCACTTCATGATTATAATAAACTTAATATGTTAAGATAGCGTTGGTAATAGCTATTTAAACTTATAAAAGTTACTTATGACATAGTAAAAAGTTTTGCTTTACTTAGCTAAGCGTCATATATTACTAAGTTTGTGAATAAGGTCTAGCTTAAATACATTTCTCAATAAGTATTTACAGAAGAAAAATAAAAAGAAAAATAAATAAAGATTTGTTCATAAATTAAAATGAACTTACATACCAAGAAACTGTTGGTATAAGTGACATTGGATTGGATCTCCTATTAAGGTTTCGAGTTTTAATATTTTGATAGAATAAACATAGTTGAGAAGGGAGATTTTGCTAAAAATGATGAGTCGAATTCTCCCTAAGAGATTAGTCATTTTCAAAACCAGTTGATACTTCATATCATTAACATAATTACCCAAAAAGAATCAACTTGTATACTTCAATTTTTTTAAATGCTTTATGATTATTGAACTTCTTCAAAAGCCGAGGTTCATAAGTTGATCTTAACTCGTACAAAAAGATTATGTATTTTACTTCTTATTTTTTTTAATAACTAGTTAATGAGGAATTTATCCAAACTAAACTGAAGCTATTACATGATAAGTTCTTACTGAATTTAGTTTAACTATTTACACTTAAGGATAAAACTTAGATATTTTTATTATTGATCTCTGATAAATACTGGAGTTTCAAGAACCTTTGTTAACATTTGTAAATCATCATGATTTGATGCGAATAATCCACTAGATATATCAGTTACTAATATCTACTAGAAAATTTGACTGAGCATGTAAAAGAAGGTCTCACAAGTCATATTTTTTTCATCTATGTTAACATTCAAATTAAACCTTCAGTATACTAAATGAAACTCTAACTTTAATAAAATAAACAGAGTACCTAGATGTAAATTTTGTCCATAAAACTGTGATTCTTAACAGCAAGGATCCACTGAAAAAGGGGGGTAATACCTGGTCTAAAGAACACGGAGAGTCCAAAATCAATGGTCTTAAGGGGAGACTCTTCCTCCTGATTAACGAACAAAAAATTCTCGGGCTTTAAATCCCTGTGCATGACCCCAAGAGAGTGACAAGCCTCCACCACACTAACAATCAACCTAGCAAGGTCCGCGGCCTTCTTCTCGGTGTAATGCCCCCTCTGTATGATCCTGTCAAAGAGCTCCCCCCCAGCGCAGAGCTGCATCACGACGTGCACCGCAACGGCGTCCTCGTAAGCCCCAACGATCTGAATCACGTTTGGGTGCCCTGCCAAGTGGTGCATGATCTGAATCTCCCTCCTCACATCCTCCACATCCTCCTGCGTCGTCAACTTCCGCTTCGCGATGGACTTGCACGCGAAATCCTTGTTCGTCCCCTTTTGCACGCACAGAAACGTCGTCCCGAATTGCCCCTGCCCCAGCTTCCTCCCCAAGCTGAAGAACTCCTTCATGTTCTCTGTTTTTCGACCCAGCACCGAGTCCACTTGAAGTCCCATACTGGACATCCGTTTCACGTGAGTGGGTTTCTTCTCCTTGTCGCCGGCAGCCGGCTCGGTATGGCTCGACGCCGGCTTCTCGTGGTCCAGCGGGAGCGGCTTCGCCTCTGCCGAGGCGGGCATTTTCACCTGCTCCGGCGGCGTGTTCTGCACCCGCAACGGAGGATCCGAGGATTGGGAAGGCGCGGGTTCCGCCTCTTTCTCGGATTTCGGTACCGGAGTCGAGGTTTTGGTCTCATCGGAAGGCGGCGGAAGGCGGGACTCCGGCGGGCGCGTCTTCCACACCGCCGCCGTAACGGACTGGATGAAGCCGTTACCGACGTTCGGTCCCACGCAGTTGTTGCCCATCGTTGCAAGTCTTTTCACCAACGCGCGAGATTCCACTCTCGCCGCGACGACGCCATCACCAATGTTGCAATCTCGAGGAAACCATAGCGTTCTGTATCGAAACTCCGAGATCTATCTCCAAGCGAAATCGAAACCCTAATTTGTGCTCTTTTCAAACTCCAAGATCTCTATCTCCCACGGAAAACGATCCTCGAGGTTGAAGATTTCGAAATTTGGGAATTCCAGATTCGAGATTGGCGTGGATGGAATGTGTGGAATGCAAATGGTGAGGTTAATTTGGCGAATGAAAATGGCGTGAGATTGTGATGTTATTGTCGAATTCAGAAACTTGGTGAGAACGAAGAGAAAAACCAGATCGCATGCATGCATGTAATAATCAACAATGCATGCTTGCTTTTGAGTTTTTCCTTTTCTTTCTTTTGTTTCAAGTGAAAATTAATGATTTTAATAGTGCAATGCATTTTTTTTCTTCAAATAGTTTATTGTGGGTAATATTTAACTATAGAGTCATTATATCTTCACATTAAAAAATAATACACTTAAACTCATATTTTTTTAAATATTATTATATTATTACAATGGGTTTCAAATTAATGTTTTTAAATTTTTAATATATCAAAAATATTTTTTAAGTATAATTCGTAGAACTTCAAAAGTGAATAAAACATCATATAAATTGGAAATACTTTTTATCACATAATTTAAGTAATAACTAAGTTTGTTTTTCATTCATATCACATTATGTTAAACTTTATACTAAAAGAAAGTTATATTATAATTTAAACATTCAATTTAAATATGTTTTATTTCCTTGTAAATAAATAATATAGAAAATATGTTTTATTTTTTTTATAATAGAAATTCAAGACATGCAGTTTGGATACAATGATAATTTGATTTGATTAAACATTTATACTTAAATTATAATTTGATTAATCTTATACACCATCTTTTATTTTTATTTTAGATAACTCAAATTCACATCACACATAAATAATTATTGTCTAAAAAAAAACAAAGAGAAGACAACAATTTAAAATGTGATTTAAAAATTAACAAAACCTCCATATATTGTTTGGATTTAAAAATTTACTATTTATATGAGTATAAAGAGAAGAAAAAAATATTGGAATCGATATATTAAAAAACATAAAAATCTATACAAAACATTGATATTAAACTTCCTCTGCTAATACATGAAGATTTGTTTTATAAGTAATGTATAACTCATAATCTAATTAATTTAATAATTATAGTATTAACATGTTAATATATTTTATTATATTATAACGAAGAGAATGAAAATAATAAAAAAGAAAATAATTAATAAAACAAAATATATTTTATATCTTGTAAATATACATTTTATATTATAATTTTTTTATTAAAATAGAAAATATTAAAAATAAATAAAATAAAATATCTTGCCCCACAAAATACTCGCGCAGAATTTGAATCTCAGTAATCACTTTTCGGTTCAGCAGAGGTGCAGTTGTTGTATGTTGAATAAAGGTTAGTATCTTCTTTCATTGTCTCACCGTGCAATTTAGGGTTTCGCTTTTGTTTTGGTTTATTTATTTTCCTTTTGTGTCTATAATTTAGGGTTTCTGTCTGTTTTATTTTTCTTCTCCGAGTAAGATTTGATGCATCGGTGTACAATTTGTGGTAGAAAAAATGTAGGATTTTCTGCAATTGGAATGGTAATGGAGTTAGCAAAAGTAAACTATAGCCACTTTCGTGTAATTTTCTGCAACTTCCCTTTTGTCTCCTTATTTTGTCCGCTAATGGTGGTTTAACCTTCTTAGCTAACTTAGCTCTGCTTAGAGACTGTTTTGCACGAGATTTCAGCTCTGAAATTTTCATTAATGCATTTTCCAGCTCATGTTTAATCAATGCTAACTCTGAAAATGTTCCAACTTTTCCCCTACAGCTCCTTCAACTCATGTACTGAATTCGGTTGTGGATGTTTGATGTGTCTGTGTGTAGGTATCCTCTTCTAATGAGCAGTGATGCTGCCAAGACATGTTCAAACTCTTGGTAATCTCCTCGAGAGAGTTAAACTAGTTCATTTTACAACACTCAGAGGTATACATAGACATTTTTGTCTTTGGTACTCTACTGTGTTGCCTTGCAATGAGATGCCGAGAAAGCTCAGAAAGTTTGAGAGGAAACCGCCAGTGACAAGTTTTAATGAGCTTAAGCGAGAAGCTAGACTGAAGAAAAAGGAGAGACAAAAGGTGCATGAGAATGTATTAGAACCTCCTGAAAATGGTTTGTTAGTTAAGCATCTGATTCCTGTTGCTCATGAAGTTTTTGCTGCCAGATGTGAACTATTATCCAGTGTTTCAAGACTTGTCAACCATATTGCTATTTATGTATGCAGGTAACACTATAACTCTGTATTTTAGCCTACAGAACTTCCAATCAAATCAAGTATGATAGAGTTCCAATCAGAAGTATATTTTTTTCTGATATTTTTGGAATTGACTTGTATTTTTGACTAGCCAACTAAGTGATATAATGCCATTTTTCAATGCATTATGGGTTTTAGAGGAGTTCTTAATGTGAACAAGATTTATAATGTGAATAATGTTAAAATGTCTCATCACTTGGTTTAAATGTGCATTATTTGTTGCTTTAAGCTGTTAGATGCTTTGCAGCTTATGTGGAGAAGTTCATGTTGGTCATCCGCCACATAAAATTAGAACATGTGATGTTAGAGGAAGCCCATCAAGCAAAGAACATAGTTGGGTCAAAGGTGGTGTTGAACATGTTCTGCCACTTGTACAGTCATTTCATCTATATGATAGAATAGGGAGGGCTGTTTCACATAATGAAATGCTTGAAGTTGACCGAATTCCAGCAATTGTGGAATTGTGTGTCCAGGCAGGTTTTGACATACCAGAGTACCCTACAAGGAGAAGGACCTTCCCTGTTTACTCTGTTGCTGGTAGGATTATTGATTTTGAGAAAAGATTTCCGAAAGAAATTTGTCTCGGGGAAGATATAGAAGCACATGGATTTTGGTATAAGAAAAAAAGTTTCAATAAAGACACAAATTCTATGGTGATGCATTCTGATGATATCCAAGGTTTTTGAAAACAAATACTTTTTTCTTCTCTCAGACATTATTCACATTGTGTCCTTTTTAAACTATATTGACTATGTGCATGCTTCTGTGTAGCTATTGCTGTTCAAGGCATGAAAGCCTGGGAAAAAATGCGCACAGGAGCTTCAAAACTTATGGAGAAGTATGATGTCCAAACTTGTGGATATTGTCCAGAGGTACAAGTGGGACCCAAAGGTCATAGAGTACGAAATTGTCAAGCTTTCAAGCACCAGATGAGGGATGGACAACATGCATGGCAGAAGGCAACAATTAATGATCTGGCACCTCCAGTGTGTGTCTATCACATTCGAGATCAGCAACCAACGAAACCTTTGGTAAATGAGTTGAGAATGTACTACGGTATGCTGCCTGCAGTGATTGAGCTATTTGCTCAGGCTGGGGCGCCAGTTGGAAAGAACTATGCATGTATGATGAGGGAAGATGTTGTTATCCCTGAAATGGATGAGGAAAAGTGGGTTGTTTAAATCATTGGATTGAATGACTTGTTCATGGAGGAACCATTTGTGTAGTAGAATAGACTAAATGAGAAAAATTAAGGTTTAATTTCTTTCAGTCAAACAAAAAACAGGTTGTATATGAAATATAAGGTTTGTCTAATGCAAAGGGAAGTGCTAGTACTGATAATAAAAACACTGTAACTTAAGGTTGCAGTTTTGATTGCATGGAACATATCTGCTTCTGGCATTCATTGCGGCCAAAGACTTGGTTTTCTTGCTTCGATTCCTTCCAGAACAGCTCTTCATCCCTGTACCAATCTCGTACGTCCCTATATTTGCTTTACAATCCGCATTGATTCAAGCAAATATTTTGTAATATAATTTCCTACTGCTAAAACCAAAGAAAACCTTAGCCACACGATTAATTTAGTATTTTCTTTCTGGTATGCAAGACAAAAAGGGATAGTTGACAAATGCACTGGACAAGGAGGAAGAAGTGTCTTTCTTGCCAAATATAGAGGAAGAGAAGATAAAAGGAACATCAGAGACTGGCAATAATTGAAATTAGTTCCTGGGTTCCAGTGCCATCAAATTTGCAGAACAGGTATATCCTTAAGAGTTTTTGGATTTTTTTTGCTGGAATTTTACCTAGCTGGAGTTTTGGTAGTTCACTGTTGTTTTACTTGCTGGAATATTCATTGGTCGTGTTGGGTGGATGATTGCTATACATTTGTTTCTGAATTACTTCCCTGAAATTAGCGTTCAGAGTGTAATTAGAACGCTGCTCACCACTTTACCTTCTTTTCGCTATCATGTCGTTTTTATACCCTCAACAGTGAATGCGTATACTGCTTTCTTCATATTATTTTCCCCGAACCTGTTTGTGCTCAATTATAATATTTATTTTGGGGTCTTTCTATTCATTATTTTTTTTGCCATTTTCTTTGGATTGTATCTGTTTGCATAAGATCTGGGGAGGATGAGAATCCTCAAAAAAGATAGTAAGTCCTGACAATTTGCGCTGGTGATTTTGACCATATATAAACTTCCGTGTCCTGTAAAACGCGTAATATCTACGTTGTCTTGAATTTATGCAACTCTTAGCCAAGCAAACATGTTTTTTAATGCATCTTTCACTCGCATTGGCTTGTGGTGTAGCCAAAATTATATTTCTATTTAGATGAGATATACCAAGAAGCCTGAAGATTCCATGTTTCCTTTGAATTAGGGTGTCTTGTTTATGCAATAATTTGGTTGTTGATTTATGCCTTTTCTCGAATGTTGTGGCTAGGCTGTGCTGTGATGCCCTTCCACATCCTTGTTAACTGGTGCATCACTGTATTCTTCGAGACTTCACAGAATGGTTGGTTGGCTTTGAACGATTTAGATTACTGGTTCTCTATTTAAACAATTTATGTCATGAAATTCAAAACCCCTAAACCCTATACACTAAATCCTACACGGTCTCGTAGTAGAGTATATTTTATTAGTCTTGTCTTCTCTAATGCTGCATGATGTCTCATAAAGTTGTAGTCTTATTTCAGGATTTTTTTTTTCTCTATAGGTTAACTGTGCTACTATGTAGCACAGACACTGACATGGACACTGACACAACAATCGGCATAATGTTATGCTTTGGTCCTAGATTTTTAATGGAAAATGAATAGATTTCAATATTCTGTAATTGCTTGCTTGTGTGTTCTATTGTTATAGTTTGCTCTACAATTTCAAATTTAGCTTGTTTTCTGTTCACTACATACAGTTTCTCTATACAGGCAAGTTTTAATTATTATTAAGGCGTTTATTTTAAGATGGAATTGATAAATCAGTACACATGTTTTAATATTATAATTTTGTCACTTATTCAAATTTTCTAAATGACATTATATTGTACAGGCCCAATAGAAAAAAATATTTTAAATTAGTTTTTTTTTCTGTTTGTATTAACTAATTCCGGAGATTTTTCTTGCACTTCAAGTTTTTTAACCTACACATAAAACTAATTTTAATTTGTGGAATGTTGATTTCATAATTTTAAAAATGTTTGTAAATAAATTCCTCCAATTATATCCTTATTTTTTTATCTCTATATTTTTATGTACGTGATCTTAATCTACAAATTTTAACCAGGTTTAAATCAATAAATATTCTTTCATCGTATGTGTCGTACATTGCGAACCACACAACAGAACATTTCTTAATCATCACACTCAAATAATATCAAAGCAAAAAGGTTTTATCGTTTTAAAGTTTTTGTATCAAGACATAACTCATCTAATATGTCAAGCTAAACCAAATCAATTTTATATATTTAGGGTCTAATTTTTATTAGTCTATAGACTAATTTTTCTTTTCTTTTTTTCAGTAAGAATCTAAACACTAAATAACTAACTTGCTACCAAATATAATACATTATACAATATTATATTAAGTCAGCTAACAATGTTAGAACTCAAAATCAAAATAAGTGATGTATATAAGTGTTCTAATTATCAAAAAAGATATGTAATACAAGCTATTCTTGTACAAACTTTGTGGGAGAGAGTACTCTTTGAATCTGTTTCACTTTGCTCTTTTTGCTCCTTCGTCAACTCCTTCTTTCGTCACTCGTACTTTTGTAATTACTTTATGGTTTCTCGGTATGAAGTGTGTACAAAAATTCTCCGATGCTTATATTAATCACTTAATAGAAAAACTAAAAAAATGAACTAAACATTTTATCTATTTATACCACTGGTTAGTGGTCATATTGGACCTATCACATCACATTAATTCTTTTACTTATTCTTTATTAATTAATCTTAAATAGTTAATTAATTTTATTTATCTTTCATGTGTGTCTCCTATTAATATTGACACATGTATGTTTTTTCACGTAATATCTTCAGTAACGCTTTTCCTCCTCCTTCATTTCTTTCGACCTCTCAACCTTTCGACGTCTCTCTTTCGGGATGACCACTTCACCGACAATACACTACCAAACCACAACAAAACATATCTTTTCTAATAAGTGTGTATATGTCACATATTTCAAACCTTTATTTTTTCTTCTCATTTTTAATTATTTTCTGATGAATAAATATTTTTGTAATGCTAGGTTGATAATCATACAAACATCACTTTCGCGATTAAGTGTGAAACTATCACGGTCCTTCACGCTTTAAGAATTATGACCTCTTCATTTATTTTATGAAATGATTGTAGCATTCAATACAAGTCCAACTCATAAAAAAATTCCAACAAATTTCTTGCATGCTACCACATTTAGTCAAATACGTTGATTTTTTTGAAGGGTGTGTTACCCTCTTCTCCCTCTTTTCTAATGTTGTTGGTATTAGTTTCAACTTTTGAAAATCCCTTTGTCATATCAGGACTTGTAGGCAAGTAAATTACAAGTTTTGCAAATTTAATCGTGATTTTTAGGTTTAATTTAATTTTATGCTGTTTGAATACCACATCATCTAAATATATAACCAAATTATAATATATAAATACAAATTTTATCTTATAAAATCAGTTTTGTAAAATTGAATTTCACAATTTTAATATTTGCACTCACTTATATACAATGAAATATTTTCATCTTTAGTTGATGTGGGATCTTCAACACACCTAACATATTATCGGTGAACACTCGTTAGGATAGACTTGAAATGATTCTGATACCATGTTATAAAGTAAACTTTAAACCTAACTCAACCTCATAAAATCGACTTATAGGATGAGGTTTGCATCCATTTATAAATATTCTCATCTCTAATGGACGTGGATCTCCAACAAGTCTTGTTGTAAAATTTTTATGGAAGAAGTTCACTTTTATATATATATATATATATATGGAAAACAAAGGTAAGAATAGAGCTTAGGTTATGAAGAAGAACAAAGAAAGTTATATTAATAAGACGTAACACGTGGAAGCAAAAATAGAAAATTGTCGTGCCACGTGTCAGATATTTAAGGTGATGACTTTTCATTATTTACCCACTATCTCATTTCTTCACACATTTTTTAAAAACTTATTACATTCTTTAAAACATTTCTAACTTTATATTTGGGCCATTAATAATAATAAAAAATAATGATACCTACATGCTTTTAATCAAATATTTTTCACGAAAAAAAAATCATTAGAGCAATCTTTAAGTGGAAATTATAAAAAAATAATAATAAATATTTTTCCATATACATTATCACAAACTCTAAACTCTTATTGGTATATTTAAAAAACCTAATTAATCAATTGTTCTGAATATTGTTGATTTTATTGTAATGTTACTTAAGTTTTTTATTTTTATTTTATTATAATAAAACCTCATTATTAGTTTTATGTATTACAATTTTATTTTCTCTATTTTATTCGGTTCGCGCGATTTTGGTTCTCCTATTTTGAAATAAAGACATTTAGTTATCCTATTTTATAGAATTCATAATTTTGGTCAAATCCTAAATTTTTCCTATATTTATTTCGTACATTTTATTTCATTAGACTATTTTTTAATGATATTTTAAATGATTACGCTGGGTTCCAAATTTAATTAATTCAAAATAAAATAAATAAAAACATTTACAAAAGTACAAATTTTTAACATAAAAAATTCAAGACCTTAATTTTAGAATAAATACAAAAAAATTACAAAACAGAAATAAAAAGTTATGAATGTGTTTGAATAAATTTTTATGTAAAAAATTTACTAGAGTATATTAAGATTTTTTTTTCATAGACTAAAATTAATTTATACGCAACTTAAAATAGTTCAAACTTGAGATGAGAAAAAAATATTATAAATTAGCTTGTATAACCTAATTTTGATAAGTTAATTTATATTTGTTATCATAAAAGTCCTTAAAGCAATTTGTTTCTTAATCATATTCTTAATTTTAAAAATAACATAATCTAAACTTTAAATTTTTTAGGTACTTATAATAAAAAAATATTTGTTGCGTACCAAATGAGTCAATTTCGAACCTGTTATGATTTAAATTTATTGAGATTGTTGTTATTATTTAATCAGTATTTATATGTTTTCTCATAAATTTTTTTTTGCATATTTCGAAATATGAATTTAACTCATTAAGGACTATTTTAACTGTTGTTACTGTTAAAATATTTCACATTGACTCATCATTCTTGATATGAATATTAAAATATTTCATATTGATTCATTCCTGATACGAATGTTATAATTAATATTATAATACATTAATATGAGAAAAATTAACAAAGATTCATTCCAATAATTTCTTACTATAAATAATTAAAAGATCTAAATATAAATTATGAAAAAAAATAATTTCGAGTATATTAAAAAAACATATATTTAATCCCACAAACTCTAACAAAAGCATGCTTATATATGATAATGAGAGTCTTAAATTAAAAACTAAAAATATTGCATTAGAGATGATATGATGAATAAAGTTAAATAAGTAAATCCTATGTATAAAATAGAATAAAATAGTTTTGTATATAAATGGAGTGGACAATAATGGAGTGTAGTGAAGAATCCATTATGACACTTTTTTGGAGTCAACATCATCTTCACCTTCCCCTCTCACTTAGGGCACCGCCCCTAAAACTTTCATTTCATTTTTCCTATTATTTTTTTATTTTATTATTTTTCTATAAACCACCACTTTTGCCATTTATGATATTTCATATAAGTCATATTAATACCCTTTTTGCCCTATTTTTGGAATAAATTCACCTTTTCAAACTATTGCTACATTATATTTTTATGGTTTTTTCTTCAGTATATTAGAGTAGAAAATAATTCAAGTAGTATTTAGAATATGCAGGACAAAAAGATAAAAAAAAAATTGAGAAGAGGTGAAAAAATAGGAAGTATCATTCCCTTTTTTGGTATATTTATATATATATATATAATTGTGATGTGACCATTTTTATTTTTTTAATCTTAGAGGAGAAGAATGAAAAATGGTGGGGTCTATGTAGATACTCTTTTGAATTCATTTTTACATTGAAAGGAATATTAAATAAATTAACATTATTTAACTAAATGAATTTAACTATAAATTAATAGCAGAAATTTACGAAACAAACTAATCTTAATCCTTCTATTCTACAACTTCTATGATGAATTATATTTTTCTACACTGTTGAAATTTTAACTGACGAAAATTTCTCTTTTAAATTATATTTTTTTTTTCTTTTACAAAGTTCAAACTCGAAATTTTACTTGAGGAAATTAAATTCAATACCACACATGGCCATGTTATCATAACATTGACCAAACAAACTTATAAAAAATATACATTATTTCTTTGTTAAAAAATAGTTTTAATTTATCAAAATATACGTGTTAATATAAAGATATTCAAATCATTTAAAGATTATTGTACATACACTATAGATAATAAAATCTAAATTTGAAACTTTATAGAAACTATCCACATTTATCATCATTAAATTTATCTACTTATACATATTTTAAACAATGAAACAAAATTTGCTAATGGAATGGTATGAGTTTTGACTTTTGACATTTAAGTTGGAATCTTTTTCTTAATGATGTTGTGGAAATAGTTGAATCCTTGGATACCTAATTGAGACTTGAGTAATAATTAGACTAGGACTTGGGATTTGAATAATTAGACCTATAGATATCTAAAATAAATTTTGAGTAATTATTTTAATTATTTATGATCAATCAAAACATTAAAAAAATTTATTAAATTAAAAACCAAGTTACTATATTAACTAAATTAGACACTATTTTATAAATTAAAAAATTATTAATATGTAAAGTATTTTTTATTATTAATAAAAAATTATAAAATAATTTTTAAATTAGTGTCTCATTATTAACTATTAAAATTTTAAATCATATTCTAAATTAATTTTTTATTAATTTCTAAAAGACTAATTTAAAAACTAAAATCTTGATAATTAATTTAGATACTAATTTAAAATTATTTTAAAAAATTAGAGCTTATTAATATTAATTATATTGATATAAGTAGAACACCTGAAGAAGCTATATAAATAAATAATTGTACTTGTGAGCATGGTACCAGGGGAATATCAGAAACTACTCTTAATAATTTATGATATCCATGCCTTATCCTCATTCTGCATTATTAACTCCAATAACTTCTCATTCTTATAATTATTCTTTTACACATTAAAACAATTCAATGTCATTATTTGATTAGACATTCAACATTATTTGATTAGACATTCAACTTAGCTTTAAATCATAGTTTAATGTATTAATGTTTCATGAAAACTTAAAACTTATCACAATTGTTATGGTTATTTTTTTTATATCCATATACGGAAAATGATATATTTTGACATCTAAACAATTACTTGAAAACTTACTTTTAAGAATAATATAGTCATTAGAAAAAAAAAATTTTTGTAATTATAAAAAAAGAAAAAAAAAGAACAAAATAATCGATGTCAACTAGTTATATAATTTTATTGGGGTGCTAATATATATATAATATGTGTGAATTTTTTTTAATCAATGATGACTTCTATTATTGTCCATTAGTTTCTTTTTTTTAATCTAAATTAATCACTAAGATAAATTAATTATTTTGGTATTATTTATTGAAATTTTTCTATAAAAATACTAGAGAAATTCAGTATAAAAGAGTCAATAGATCTATATAAAATATTATGACACCGTATTTAATCTAAAAATTTATTAATTTTTTATCTTTATATTATTTTTCTTGCCTATTTTTATTTAATATGAAATTGTAACCATATTAGTTAAGTGTTTTGAAGAAGATTAGTGTTTGATTATTGAAGTTGAGAGGCATTTTGATAAAGAGGATATAAAATATAATAGTGAGAAAAGTAGAAATAATTGGATTGGAACAAGTGTAAGTGTAGAGTCCTTAAATTTGGGGATTAGGGTTGACGTGGACAATTGGAGTATTACGTGGCGATGTGTCGTTGATGAAACAATTAATGCGACACACAAAGACAATTTTCATATCGTCATTATCCACCAAACCAAACGACTCCTTTTTGGGCCAGTCTTTTTCTTCTCCACACCCTTCTTTTCACACCTATTTTCTATTCACCACTCTTCTTAGCCACACACTTTCAAATTTCTCTTTTCTCCTTTTCTCTCTAGTCAAATTACTTCTATATGTCACTATATGCCACCATTCGCATCATCTTTTCTTCATTTTCTTTCTCACAATTTTTGTTAGCAACCTTACTTTCACAAAACTAGCTCAAAATATGATAAAATTTTTAGCAGTGGTTGAGTGGTTTGTAGAGTCTGAAGAATGTTTGTATGTTAGGTATTGAGCAGGTTGATCTTGATCACTTTTTGTATAAAAGTTAGAACATTCCTAAAATATGTATATGGATATCTCTAAAGTGTTTCATTTTATTTTATTTATTCTTTATTGATAAAAAAATAATTTAATTATTACATCTCAATTATGTCTCAGACTATATTTGTGTTGTAATTTACTTTAGTAATCTTAATGAATTCCAAACCTATTTATAAAAAAAAAGAGTGAATTAAAGAAAAAAGTCTTCGTGTTATTAGATATGAGAATTGTAAATATAAATTATTATAATACATTTTAAGAGTTAAATAATAATAATGTATTAATTAATAGTGCTAAATAATAATAAAAATGGTTTCTAAAATAATTTCTATTATTGTTAAATGGTTTCTAAATTAGTATTTAATTAACCACCAAAGTTTTAACTACCAATTATTTAATTTTTAAATTTGGTAGAAAAAACTTTGGTTGCTAATTAAATACTAATTTAGAAACCATTTAACAATAATAGAAATTAATTTAGAAACTAAAATTTTTTAGTCTCTAAGATGGTTTCTAATTTAGTCACTATAACAACTAATTTTTTTTGTCACTAAAAAATAGTTTTTATTTCATGATTTTCTGATAGTGCATATTAAGAATTAAACTTTAAACTTAACTCAACTTCATAAAACCAGTTTATAAGGTGAGGTTTTACACCCACTTATATATTATGAAATGTCTTAATCTCTAGTTGATGTAAGATTTCCGACATTACCCACCCGTTAAATATTTTAAACTTTTACGTTTAATATATTGTTTTATTTAAGGGCAATAGTGTATTTACAAATTGAATATACAACATATATAAGAAATCAATCTATAAAAGTTAAGAAATTTGGCATATTCACCAAAATTGTTCTTTCTTTTTCCCCACAAGTTTCAATATTAGAAAGATTTTGCAGAAACCCGTGGAGATTTGTACTGCAATTGTTGAAGGTACAAGAAGGAAAATGAAATGTGTTAAAGGTAGAAGAGTGTAATGACAATGAAAATTAAATTTAGGAGAAAGTAGATGGTACCAATATCTTTCAAGGAAGCTTCCTAGAAACTTCATAAAACACAGAGTACGAGTGAAACTCATGTGGATTCTCCTTAACAAGCAAAATGTTTGTTTTATTGTTTCTACATTTACTTTTTCGGTCACTAAAAACAAGTTAGGTCTTTTTGTTTGTTTTGTTCTATTCTTTAATCATCCATTTAATTTATTTTTTTTATAAAAAAAATAAGATGGTAAAAAAAAAGAGTAAACAAGAATGAGGTGAAAACACTACAACAAATTTATTAAATAACAATTAAAATTAAAAACAAAAAAAATAATGACTATATTAACTAAATTAGAGTCGTCAAGTCACTTGTTCTCCGTTTGTGATTTTTCTTGGAGGATCTGGTGTCTTTGCTTTGAATGGCTTGGAGTGTCGTTCATAATCCATTTGGATCCTATGTAAAATTTTATTCAATTCAGGTTGAGTCAGACATCTGTTTGAGTTAATGATGTTTGGGGGCAATTTGGGTTGGAATTGTGAGTGAAATTTGGAAGCATAGGAACTCGGTCGTCTTTAATGGAGGAGTGACAGATGTGTTAGAAGTTTTTGTCTGAGCGCAAGTAAAGGTGTGGTCTTGGATTGCTGCAAAGTCCCGCGAAGTTTATTTTTCCTACCCCTGTTGTGTTCTGGATCCTTTGGCCTGTATACGGCTGATTCGGTAAAGCTAGTTAACGTTTGGTTTGGTTGGTCCTTTGTCCGACGGTTTTGCGTGCCAAGTTAGGAGTTGAATTCTATGTGTTTTTGTAAAATGGTTGGACCACCCCTGAAGTGGTTCCCATTTATTTATTTTTGATTGTTGATAAAAAAAAACTAAATTAGATACTATTTTAGAAACTAAAAAATTATTTGTATTAAAATAGTTTCTAAATTGATATCTAAATTAGCTACCAGGATTTTAGCTACTAAAATTTTATATTATAAATTGGTCTCTAATTTATAATCTAAAATATTAAGCTAAAACTTTGGTAGCTAATGATTATATACCAATTTAAAAATTACTTTATAAAACTTTTATTAATAATAGAAACTACTTTAGATATTAATAATTTTTTTAATTTTTAAAATTATCTTTAATTTAGTTTAAGTAATCAATTATATTAATTTGTAAAATTAATTTGTTCATCTTATTGTAGTGAAGTTTGTATAAAGAAATAGATCTATTATTAATGATATGATAGGAAATGAGATGAATAATGAAGAATAATTCATGTATATATGCTTTAACAAGACTTCTAAAGAGATAGAAAACACAAGTAAATATTTTTTTGGCTATTTACAAAATTCAATTACTTAATTTATTACCAAAACGATTAATTTAGTTTATCACATTATATTTGTTTTGTTTTTATAAACTCTCCTGTTCAATCAGGAACATTTAGTCTTACAAACATGAATTTTAATTTGAGTTTTATGAACAAGGGAAAATGATTTTTTTTTTTAAATGTTAATAAAACATTTGAAGATTTGAAATTTTAAATATATTTAGACAATGGGAAAAAAACAAAAGTAGTGTGCATCTGCATGGATATGGTTGAATTGAGAATGAAAAGAGCATAGAAAACTCCAAAAAGGCTTCTTCCCTCTTCTGCAGGTAATCTGCCATGAAAGCAAGATCTGAAATAGTTAGCTAGAGGTCCCTCTCTAACCCAGCTAACACCACTTTTCATCTTTCTCATCCTCAACTGCAATTCCTATCACATTATTACTATCACTCTTCTTCTCAAACTATTCAATTTTTAATTACACACATCACACAAAAATATAAATAATTAATATTGAATTAACAACTAATTTTAGACAAAAATAATAATTAATTAATAAAAAATTATAAAATAGTTTTTTTTGCCACCGTCAATATAATCTCTATCGTTCAGGAGTCGAACAACAACAATTTGTATACTCCTTTCTCCTCTTATTAATCGAGATGATTTTTTGAGAGACTATATTTTAAAATCTAATGTAATAAATAGTTAAAATATTGATAATTAATATTAGATAAAAAAAGATTAATTTAATTTTTTTATTATTAATAATAAAATATTTTAAATACTAATACTTTTTTAATTTATAAATAATATATAGTTTAATCAATACAGTATTTTTTTTTTAAATTAGTTTTTTAATACTCTATTTACTATTTGTACAGTAACAAAAAGTTATCTTTTATTTTAATTTTAAGTTCCACTCTCAGATCAAATGAATGTAAGTGTATCTTGAAAGACCACACACACCTCAAGATGGTAAGTTAAAAAGAGGCTGAATGAATTATTCAGTAATATTTTTTTTTAATACCAAAATATGATAATTTAATAAAACTTAATTCAATTCTAGAACACATTCTTTCCTTATTTTTTCAGTACAGTTTCTTAAGTCCAATATTTTTGAACTTGTAAGAAGTGAGTCTTTTTTAGAATAAACTATGATATATCTGTAAAATGAATTCTATCCATAACCCTACCAAATGAATATGCATGATTATATGATTATAATGAGAGTATTGTCCTCATTAGAAGCACTTAATTAGCCGGCACATGAGCCATGAGTTGCCACCCTCACTCCTTTCATTGGATCATATATGGTTAACCAAAACCTTTTACACCATTTCAACCTCCATCCAACTAGTTGACACAAACTTCCAAACTCTGAGGAATTGCATGAATAATAATAAAATAATAATAATAATTAAAAAATAAAAGGAAGTTTCGATACGTTCAATATAGTCTCACGTCATCTAGAAGTCGAGATTAAGGTCAATTTAAATATAGTTTTCTCTCTTAATTCACCGAGACGTCTTTTAAGGACAAAATCGTGATGGAACTCCAAACTCTAAAACAAACAATATACCTGTAGTGATTGACCTCTAAGTTAAAATTTAGGATTTAGGATTTAGAAGTCTAGATCAATGTCAGTTTAAATACATCTTTCTCCTTTAACCCATCGACACACTTTTTAAAGACAAAATCGTGATGAAACTTTAAACTCCAAAACAGACAATATATCTGTAGTGATTGACCTATAACGATGGTATCTGAACGGACTTAAGATCGAAAGAGAGATTGCATTAAGATTATGTTGGAGGCATGCAGGGCAACCATGGGCTTACCTAGCGTGCATGGAAGGTCCATAGGGTGCAATCATATCTCCTTGTCTAGTTCTTATCTAAAAAGATAGCAAACATAGTGTTATATGCAGTGAAGGCAAAGGGCAGTTTTGTAACTTGTGCTAGGGTCTTAATTGCCCTTTATAAGAGAGTGTGAGTGTTGTGCATGATTGGATGTGTGCTAATATTTCATCTATTGGTGTTGTTTCTGAGTTGAGTTTTGGTCTTCTTTTCCATTTTGGGATCATCATCACCACTAAAAACAACTCTTTATTCTCCATCCAGGTATTCTCTTCTTCTTTCTTCTCCCATTCACTTATTTATATACAATAATATCATCTTTTCCTCTCTTCAATTATTACTCCTTTTACTCTTTCACTACTTCACTCTTATCACCCTTTCCCTCCTAATCTTTCTCAAATAAATACCAATATTTCTGCTATATAATATGCCACTCTACAGTTTTTTTTATAGAAAGAAACAATATATACATAAGAATAAGAAGTGATTCATATAAAAAAAAACTAAAACGAGCTTAAAACATATATAACACTTACCCTTATTTCTTGTAGTATATATATTTTACATTATAAACTCTTATACGAGATTTATAGTGGTAGATTATTTTTTACTTTTTCATTTGGATGGTTTGGAGATCAAAGAAATTAGTTCCTATTATATAGGTATATATAAGGGTTGAACCACTCTTAAGTGCTTCATGTTATTAGTTGATAAAAAAAATATTATAAACTGATCCATATAAATTGTAAATTTGTTTTTCTACTAGAGAAATAATATGAGGGGTTCATTTGTTTAATTAAGTTGTTTTTGAATCAATGGTTGAATAGGGCATGAACACACTACACTACTTCAATACGGAGAAAGAAGAGATAATTTCTAAGCAGCAATACTGAAACTCTTCAATTTTTCAAAGGATAATAGAATTTCTCTTCTAATGATATTTATTTGGTTATCAACAAAGATTAAATGAATTAAAAGAAATATTTCAAGTAAGTCATTATTTGTTTAAATTAAGATTTTTTTGTTATTGGAGAACAGTGGTGAAAATATGGAGAAAGCAAACACATCACTAGTGAGAACGAAATCCGATCAGTTGGTGGAGTCTATGGTGGCGGCGATGAAGTCGCCGCCGTCGAGCGACCACTCTGCGAACGGGGTGGGGGAAGGTGGCGGGACCCTTTCGAGGAAGTCGAGCAGGCGGCTGACCGGCGCGTCACCAGGACGCGGCGGCGGAGGGAAGAACACGCACATAAGGAAGTCGAGAAGTGCTCAAATAAGCCAAATGAAGTTGGAGTTTGATGATTTGAGCAGTGGTGCAGCACTGAGCAGAGCTTCAAGTGCTAGCTTGGGACTCTCTTTCTCCTTCACTGGCTTCACCATGCCTCCTGAAGAAATTGCTGACTCCAAACCCTTCAGCGATGATGATATTCGTAAGTTAATGCTATCTACCATCTCTTTCTTTCCCTCACTTTTCTATATCATGCATTTTCTTCTTCAGACACATTTCTTAAATGATGTGTTTAGGGTTTAAGCTGTGTTAAACACCGAAACTCGTAGAACACGAATTGGTAATGTGTCAAATTAAAACAAAAATTTTGTTAGATTAATGATATTTTAGTACGGTTTTAACACAATTTTAAAAAATAAAAATACATTAATATATATATATATATTTTAATATGAATATAAAAATAAAAAACAAATTCTTTTGAACCAATCATAAAAAATATTTTTTTGTTAAAAAAATAAAAACATATTTATACACATAATTCTTTAAAATTTGTGTTTTTTATCTTACATTTTAGAAATTATATGTATATCTAACTGAGTACTAGAAATTATATGTATATTTAATTGAGTTCTAGTCAGTCTATGTCGCAGAAAGAATTTCATACTTACTATTCTTTCGAAACTATTTATTTTTAACACAAATATTATTATAAAAATTTTTCAGAAACATTACAATTCTGATTAAACAATGATATGCTAAAAATACTTAGAGTGTATAATTTTTTTTCCATTTAATGTAAAATATATAATAAATAAACCAAATGAAATGAATTAAACTTTGTTTGTTTTATTCTATAGGTTGATCCTTATATATAGCGTCAATCATTCAATGATGGTCCAGGATAATTGAAAATGATGTCACTTTTCATTTTTTATATTCAATGGACAAATAAATAATTATAAAGTAAGAACTTGATAGTAGAAAAAGTTTTGGAAAATGAAATTCTTACACTCATTCAAATCAATTTCTATGTATCATTCAAATTGTTTTCTATGTATCATTCAAATCATTAGGAATATACATAAAGTTAAATCTACACTACTTATAATATTTTACTTCTATTTTTCCATTAAACCAGCTATCTTATTTCATTCTCTCCACTATAAAACAATAAAAATACATAAAGTAGCCATACAAATACGACTTCCTAAATGCATGATATTTTATATCAATTTTTATTGAAAATACAACCTCTCTAGAGTTAAAATATTTATTATATAAATAAATTAGCTGATAAATTTGAGAGATAGCATTACTAGGATCATTTGAGGTATGATTTGTTTTGGAGTTCGGTGCAATTTTGTCCTTAAAAGATTTTCAGGTGAGTTGAGTGAGGAATATGTATTTAAATTGCTCTTAACCTCGACTCTTAAGCGATGTTAGACTATATTGGCAATCCTGGAACAAACTCTCCTAGTCAAGGTACAAGAGGAGGATTTCTCCTAGTTGAAGGGCTAAGAAACATTTTCGTCCTCACAAACAATGTCATTGTTCTAACTTCAAAACAGACAATACCTCAAATACGATGATTGACACTAACGATACTATCTTCTGAACTTTGAAGTCCGAACCATCTAATTTATAATGAAGGTGGAATCTCAGCATACTAAATAAAAGTGATATATTTTTTATTAATAAAGTATATACTATCTGAATTTGAGTAATTTAATTTAAAGAGGTATGTTATATGTATATATGGTGTCGTGGAGGTATAGTAACCAGAGAATATATATGGTGAGATTGGGTGTGATGTGTGATGGAGATTTACTTTACAGATCTGAGTAGATTTCCTTTTTGTGAATAATAATAATGAAAGAAGCATCTGCATGCATTTATCAGAACAACCTTTTGGAAAGGGCAAAGAGAACAGAAAGTGAAGAACATCAAAACTTCATTCATTTTCCTGTTAACTGCTATAATCCAAACAACTCAACTCCCTCTTCGTACCTTTCCGTAATCACTCCAACCAAACTTTTCTACACTAAAATCACATTACTATTTTTATACCAAAATTATTTTTTAAATTACAATTTTTCCATTGGTATGAATATATATGTCTTTATAACTCTTTCAATTAGGAACAAATTTTAATTACTTGAATATAATTTTTTTTAAGAGTATAAGTTTTTGCTAGGTTTTGAATTTTGTTTTTATTTAAAAAATAAAATAAAATAAAACAAGATAATTTAGAAATAGTTCCATCTATGTATAGAAAAACTTCAAACCAATCTTCTTAAAACCCAACTAATTCGGGATTCAACAAATTTTACAAAACTTTAATCATAATGACAAATACAAATCAAGACTAATGAAAGCATGATAAAGACATGATCACAATAGACATCATCCCTCAAACAGAGTCATGTTTAGGGTTTAGGGTTTCTGACACAAATACAAATTAAAAATCATCTACACCCTTCTCCAAAATCGAACACAATTTTTGTCAGCAGCCCAGAAAAAGTCAAACACTCAAGTCTCATAAAATATATAATTGGGTGATTTTTTTTTTCTAAAAAAATCAAAATGATTTTTTTCATTTTTTTAATATTTTGCTTATAAAAAGTTGTGAAAAAGTTTGATAGAAAAGCATGTAGTAAAAAGTAAATTGGATAGATTTGGCATTAAAGAAAAGGTTGTGGTAGATCTGAAAGGAAGGAGTGTAACCACAAAAAGCCCGTGATTGATTACTCAGTCTAGTGGTCCCCACAACACACTCCTCTTCAACATAACTGTCTTTTTCATTATCTCTTCTCATTAATAATTCCATCACCATTCTCATTAACATTTATACTTATATTAAAACATTCATTAACATCAATCATTTACACTAATTACATCCTTTAACAACTTTTTTAGTTAAATAAACCAATTCAATCATTGAATTGGATTTTCTCTAGAATGGATCATGTTTGTAGAATTGTGTGAAAACAAACTAATTGCTCTTTCATTAATCTACTTTATTTTATCATACAATCTATATATTGAGTATAAATAAACGTGGCTAAATAAAATATTAAAGAACATGTTAATTAATTATGTGAAATTTGATATACATATTTTAAAAAAATTACTAATTAAATAATTTAATATTGGTTAAATTAATTTCTTAAAAGTTTATATAAATTTTATGCTTGCTCGACTTTTTCTCCTCTTAAACTTACTAATTTTATGACCTAAATATGTATTTCCTTCTTCTTTTTTAAATATATCTAACCAGACTGATTTTTTTTAATTATTTATTTTATTGATTTTTTTTACCAAAATACCATTAATTTTCTACTAATATGTAAATAATAAATAAATGCTATATTTTTCTCACGAAAATTGAGAAAATAAGCTTTAAAATTTAAAACCCTAACACGAATATTCTCTCTCTCTATCCATATATTTATTATTTAAATATAATTTTGAAAATAATATTACAGTAATAGATTAAATTAATATTATTATCTAAATAAATAATTTTTCTTAATAATCTTAAATTAGCTATAAGTATACATACTTAGAGAGAAAAGCCAACATAATAAGACTTCAAAATTTAAAGTGATTGAGTGGAGAAATCTAACTAATTTTTAATAAAAATTAAAAAATCACTCCAAAAAAAATTATTAAATAATAACTAAATTTAGAGATCAGAAATAATTAGTCACTATATTAACTAAACTAGATACTAATTTAGAAACTAAAAAATATTGATATTTTCGATTATTAATAAAAGTTTATAAAATAGTTTTTAAGTTTGTATTTAAATTAGAAACTAAGGTTTTAGTTACTAATATTTTATATTCTAAATTAGTTTCTAAAAGATTAATATAAACTAAGTTAGAGTATAAAGTAGTAAGTAACTAAAACCTTGATAGGTAACAGTTGAAAACTAATTTAAAAACTATTTTATAATTTTTTTAATAATATAAATTATTTTAAATACATTTTTTTTTAGTTTATAAAATGGTCGCACTAATCTAGTCAAATAATAATTAATTATTTTGATGTTTGAAATTAATTTTTATGTAATGATTTTCTTGTAATAGTGAACGTGTATATATGTTTATAAGATGATTAAAAAACATAATTAGCTGTATAAAGTAAGTGTAGTTAATTGTACTAATTACTACTTGTACTAATTTTCTGATGTGATTCATTGGGTGGCTTTTCAATTTATTGGAGAGACTTCTCAGTCAAGGTTTTGGTTTCTTTCTGCATCTGTGTCCATCATCATATATAAAGCTCCAACCATTTTTCTTCTTGAGGTACTGTTATGAGGGGAACCTGACACATTTTGTGAACTAATGTCTTTGAAAGACAATTTTACTTGTTAATTATGTCGTACCTATGGCTCCACACACAAGTGAAACTGTCTCTGTCTGTGTTTTTTTTTTCCTTCTTCCTTTTTTCTGGGAGACCAAATTGCCTCATACTTGGGCCCCTCGATTAAATTCAGGTTGACTTTTCACTTTCACTGATATGAGGATGCAACTTCACTATGATCCATGCTACCCCACATGAGTTTTCATGACCAGCAAATGTTGCACCCCTTTAATGGATCATGTAGTGTCACTGACATGAGAAGCATCCATGCATAGTTTCTTTCGAATCATTTTAAAGATATCTGCCCTCTCAACGTAACACCACCACATAGACTTGGTCAAGATCAAGAACAAGCACATTTATTCATTTCTAGTGCACAATTGTGTTGGCCTCTGATTAAGGAGCTTCTTTTTCCCAACTTGAATTCTATAAAAAGGGTTGTTTACTATGTATGTTGCAGCTGAAGATATCGAAGCTGGGCCTAGGACAAAGTTTCAAACAGAACCTACTTTACCCATATTTCTCAAGGTAATGCACATTTTACATGTATAATTATCTCCATCTCTACACCAACTTCTGTTAGATTCAATATTAGACATCATTATACAACTTGACATAATTAGTAGTACTATTTAGTACTTGAATATTTTTTGAACTCATGCGTATCTTACATTTTAGAGATTATATGTTTCCATATTGTATCAGTGTCCGTGTCAGTCTATCCTACATAGCTATTTAGTACTTGAATATATTTTGAACTGTATAACATTGAGCATAGTTCTTATGATGTGTTGGTGATGGATGACACACATATAATGAGTTTTGTTCTTGTTATGGAATGTGCAGTTCACAGATGTGAGCTACAAGGTAGTGATGAAAGGCATGACCACAACTGAGGAGAAGGATATCTTGAATGGGATCACTGGTTCTGTAAATCCAGGGGAAGTTTTGGCATTGATGGGTCCCTCAGGAAGTGGAAAAACAACTCTTTTAAACCTTCTTGGTGGCAGGCTATGCCATCCTATAAGTGGTGGCTCTATCACTTACAATGATGAACCATACTCTAAGTTCCTTAAGAGCAGGTAAAACATATAATTATAATAGCCATATTTACATGCTTATATGGTGTATTTGTATACCACCTTACCAAGTGCATCTGCAAGAAACATATTCAAAAAGTGAGAATAAAGAGGGTACTTGAATTAAATTAAAGAAGTTATTTTTAAGATAATTATCCAAAAGTTAACCACCATATCATATATAACAGTTTTGTAGTAGTTATTTCATCAATGCATATAAGATTTTCTCTTAATTTAAACATAGTGATGAAATTCTTAACAAGTCAAAGGTTGCAAGTTTGTTAGTGATCAAAATGTACTTCCATCAATAGGATAGAGGTTTAACACTATTTTCCCTTCAAATGGTGTACTTGTATTTGTTTGTGACAGGATAGGGTTTGTGACACAAGATGATGTTCTTTTTCCTCACTTGACTGTGAAAGAGACTTTGACATACTCAGCCAGACTAAGGCTTCCAAAGACATTCACAAAGGAGCAAAAGGAAAAACGAGCTTTAGATGTAATCTATGAGCTTGGCTTGGAGAGGTAAATGGTTACATTCCATATCCTTAACAATGAGTGTCGAAATTATTATGAGCACAAAAGTCACATTATAGAAAAAGACATGGTAAGGAGTGAAGAGTAGAGAGAACTATAACCATTTTACATGTTATTACTACTTAAATATGGAATCCAATAGTTTACATTTTATGTATGAAAAAGGTGCCAAGACACTATGATTGGTGGTTCCTTTGTTCGTGGAGTATCTGGTGGTGAGAGAAAGAGAGTTTGTATTGGCAATGAGATCATAATCAACCCTTCTCTTCTTTTTCTTGATGAACCAACATCTGGTTTGGATTCTACAACAGCCTTGAGGATCGTTCAGATGCTACAAGACATAGCAGAGGTATTTGTTATATCATATCCTAAGATTTTAGACCACACCTAATATCTCATGAGAAATACTGGTAGACGCTCTTTTTAACACGCTCTCTGTTAGGACAGACCCAAGACCCAATACTACAGACAGACTCAAACTCAATCACCTATTTAAGTAACAGATTTCTCTGAACGAAGAAGTGAAGAATTTGATAACCCTATACTAAGACTAATAAAACTAGGATTATCAAATTCTTCTCTTCTTCATATAGAGAAACCCTGTTACTTAAATAGGTAATTGAGTTTTGGTCTGGGTATCGGATCTGTCCTAACACTCTCAAACATGATATTATTGACTAAAAACAAGTGAAAATCACAAAATTTTATTCTATGCTTGATGATGAACCTGCAAGGTATCTTATCCATGACTAAACCTTTATCACTAGCTTGTGAATTGCAATTGTAGGCTGGCAAAACAGTGGTGACAACAATCCACCAACCATCAAGCAGACTCTTTCACAAATTTGACAAGCTGATCCTTCTTGGAAAAGGGAGTTTGCTTTACTTTGGAAAAGCATCAGAAACACTCACTTACTTCCAGTCTATAGGATGTTCACCACTTATTTCCATGAACCCGGCAGAGTTTTTGTTAGACCTTGCTAATGGAAACATAAATGATGTTTCCCTACCTTCAGAGTTGGAAGATAGAGTGCAGATGGAAAATGCAGAAGCAGAAACACCAAATGGAAAACCATCACCAGCAGTTGTACACGAGGTAACCTTATCAAACTTATCATGCATGTCAATTTGTGGATTACAAAAATGATACATAGACAACCTTGTTCCATTATACAAACCCTCTTTCTTTATCTAAAATTTCAATTTTTGTATGAAATGACAAAAATACCCTTTTTATATCATCAACTAAAAGTCATATAGTGGAGCAGAGTGTCAATATATCATTGCTCTTGTGATTAAACATGAAGGATACATTAACAACCTGCTCCAGTATACAACCTGTGATTCATGATATGAAAAAAGGTATTTTTGTCATTTCATGAAAAAAAACTAAAATTTTAGACAAAGAAATGAGGTTGTAGACTGGTGCAAGTTGTCAATATATCACTTTTCGTGATTAAATGATTCTATACAAAAATTCTTTACACTATCAGTAGTAGGTAGACATAGTTTTTGCGTAGGTTTTCATGACCAAAGCAAATTTGATGTAGTTTAGTGTTGAGTTTTAATATCATGCAAGTCTTGAGATGAGAAAATCTTGATGTCATCAAAGATGAATTTGAACAGTATCTGGTGGAGGCATATGAAACTCGAGTAGCAGAAACAGAAAAGAAAAAACTAATGGTTCCTATACCTCTTGATGAAGCAGTGAAGTCTAAAGTGTGTTCTCATAAGAGACAATGGGGAGCAAGTTGGGATGAGCAATATTCCATATTGTTTTGGAGAGGAATCAAAGAACGTAGACATGACTATTTTAGCTGGTTAAGAATCACTCAAGTTTTATCTACTGCTGTCATCTTAGGATTACTCTGGTGGCAATCAGATACCAAGAACCCAAAAGATCTGCAAGATCAGGTAAGCTATTTCTGCTACTCTTAAAATGGTGACAAAAGTCATAAAAACCAAGGAAAAGAAAGAAAGCACATACACATCTAGAATGCTGGAAACATCCCTTCTAACATATTCTTTATTTTTAATTAAAATTTATTGAATTTTTTTTTATCGATAATAAAAAATAAATAAATGTGAATCACTTCAAAGAATGATTTAACTCTTATATAGAACATACACCCTAAGCCTCCTCCACCCAAACCAAACTGCTCCGCTAAACGTCTAAAAACAACCCACTTGACTAAACTCAGAGAACCCACCTAAAAACAAACACCTGAGCAAATACATCAATAAACCATTCTCATACAAACCAAAAGGTTAAAAAAGTACAAAGTGAGACTTGGTGGTGATCCACGACGAAGCATTTAATTGAAACTTATAAAATCATAAACAGGAATATTTTAAATATAGTTAAACACATTTTGTGATCTTAATAAATTTTAGTCAACAATAACACATTAGAAAAAGTGTACAACAGAATTGTATTTTTCTTTATTAGACATGATATCAGAAGCATGAACATTGTAAGATATTGATTGATCTTTGTGGATTGCAGGCAGGGTTGCTATTCTTTATTGCTGTTTTCTGGGGATTTTTTCCTGTTTTCACTGCAATATTCACATTTCCTCAAGAGAGAGCCATGCTGAGTAAGGAGAGAGCAGCAGATATGTACAGACTAAGTGCATACTTCCTGGCTAGAACCACCAGTGACCTTCCACTTGACCTCATTTTACCAGTGCTTTTTCTACTTGTTGTTTATTTCATGGCTGGTCTCAAACTCAGTGTTGCACCATTTTTCCTCACCATTCTTACTGTCTTCCTCTGCATAGTGGCTGCTCAGGTATGCATTCAGTTTCCACATAATGCAAGTATAAAGATTTATACAAAGTAAAATCAATTAGAAAACACAATAACATGACTTTATAAAAACCAATAGTTTTTTTGTCAGATATGATAATCTATAATTAAATGACAGTGTAAAAAGATTTTATATCAGCCATATTATTTTCAAAGATTTGTGTGAACAAACAAGAAATGTTCATACTATTTTTCATGCCTTTGAATAAAAGAAGTAAAATAAAAACAAGGAATTGTTTTGTAAAAAATCAGTGTTTCAAACCAAATTGAGTTCTTACCATGGTTTTTGTGAAGCAGGGACTTGGACTTGCTATTGGAGCCACATTAATGGACTTGAAAAGAGCAACAACTTTAGCTTCAGTAACTGTGATGACCTTCATGCTGGCTGGAGGATTTTTTGTGCAGGTAAACAAACATTCCAGTTCAGTCTCTATTTCAAATAAAACATCAAACCCCTCAGGGTATTTTCACTAGTACAATAGAGCTTGAACTAAAGAAAATTGACACGATTTTAAATGTCAAATTCAATTCTGGACTAGTTACGAGGCTCGGACACACCTTTAAAATGGTGTGTCTGTGTCGGACACACATATCAGACACCGACACGCGTACGATACTCATAGAACACGTATCGATGAAGTGTCCAATTCAAAAATTATTTTTTGGATCTTTGACAATTCTATGGTTCCAATACAATTTTAAAAAGGACAAATACATTAATTTTAAAAAAACTCAAACTTATTATATAAGTTTTTATTATGATTATAAAAATAAAAAATAAATCCTTTTAAACCAGTCATAAAACTTGTATACATAAATCTTTATTTTTAATTTATATAATTTATAATTATATAATATATAGATTCGTGTCCTTATATCCTACATTTTAAAGATTATATGTGTGGAGTGTCTGTGTTTGTGTTCATGTTGTAATAATGTATATGTCAGTTTCTGTCACTTTTTTGTTCAGAATAATAGTTAACATGTGTAGTTACTTTGGCAGAGAGTCCCCATATTTTTTTCATGGATCCGGTACATGTCTTTCAACTACCACACCTACAAACTTCTGCTGAAGGTTCAATATGAACACATTTCACCAATCATAAATGGCATCAGAATTGATAGTGGTGCAACAGAGGTAGCTGCTCTAATAGCCATGGTTTTTGGCTACCGTTTCTTGGCATATCTTTCTCTAAGAAGAATGAAACTTCAATCTGGGGCTTAACATAAACTTCACTCTCTGCATCAATCAAGACTCACACACACACACCAATTGGTGCACCTAGCTAGCTAGAGCTTCTGGCTTTTTTGATTTAGTCTTGTGAATATTGTATTTCACTTAGCATTAGCATGGTGAAACAAGCAACCACATGCTGTGATCATAGGCACAGCATTATCTGGAGAATTCAGATATTTGTTTTAGAGAGATACTTAACTCTGCAACAATGTTTAATTGACTCAAGTTTATCCATTTGCTGTGTAAGTACCATAGTTAAGTTGCTTACACCTTTTTTTGAAATGACAATTGTCAAGAAGGATATAACTTGACACCAACAAACTTTTTGTTTTGATCCAAAAGAATCTTTCTGATTTTGCTTTTAATTCAGATCACATTATTTTTTGTGTTATTGAATTTGAGTTAACAATCTTAACAATTTAATTGACAAATTCAATCTGATTTTATCCATTGATATTCTTTTTCATGTGTGAGTTCAATTGGTACATAAATCTTCTACATTTGACTAAGAATATTTTTAATCAACCAAAATTAACTTAGCTTTTGAAAGATTGCTTTTAATGCATCTTAGATATATTTTTATCAAAGTTAATCAAGATAAAAAACATATACATTTATACAACTCGAGTATTAATATAACTGTAAGATAAACTCATCAACTCAATCTTCATTAAACTGAAATGGTTGAAGACATCAAATAATATTAAAACGAGTTTGCTTCAATCTTCACTTTCAACAATCTTAAAAAATATATAACATCTAAATGTTTCTTTAAAATATTAAAAACAAAACTTTATAACATAAAATTTAATGACCCAAATTGTTAAATATAAAAAAGCATTTACTATAAAATCATTAAAAAAGTGAAGTATTAGCCTATAAGAAGACTTCACTCAAAAAAAATGTGAAATCGTCACATGCATGAAGACTTCACTTGAAAAATTAAAGTCATCATATCCTTGGATATTTGTATTTGTTAAGAAAAAGAAGATTTTTTATATAATAAAAAAGCTAATTTTATTTTGTAAGTAATTTTGTGTAAGAAAACTCACAAAATATAACTTGAAATTATAGATTTTCGTTGCAACCCTATTATTTCCAGTGAATCTATGTAGAATTTTTATTTTATCAAACTTGTGATTTATTTCAAATTTTCCTACAAGAATTTTCTACAGTAATTGATATAACTCTGATAAAAGTTTGATTATTTTCTTAAATTCATTGGAAAAAAATCATAAGAAAATTAACATTTATTTTTTTTTTGCATATTTTCATACAGATTTAAAACTCGAGGTTTCTTGAGAAAAAAAAAAACAAATAAAAAACGTAGATAAGTTTTCCATCAATTTATTTGGTTGCAGATAAGGTTGCAAAGTTCTAAGTATTATTATAAATAATAATAATAAAGTAAAAAATATTTTAATATCATAGAAGACTAATACTTATGAAAATAATCGATATTAAATATTACCCAAAATTTACTTGAATCACTTGTAATAAATTAAATTGTGAAAAGCATCACATTTGATTTATACATTGTAAGCTTATTTATTTTGGACCCCCCAACATTTTTCCCAAGCTGTGGCATGCATGGATTGAGTTGCAACTGACACCACCTATCTTCTGTGGCAAATTGCTGACTCTTGAAAATTGAAGAGGAAATCTGAAGTGAAACAATTGTGTGATGAAAGTTGAACTTCTTGTGCAAAAGGGATGTTCATCCTGTATCCAACAAATGCTCCTATGTATGAAACCTCATGCCATTGTTCTTATCCAACCAAGCAACCGAAGCAGCATGGCATCCAACACAGGTGACTTTTTCTCCAGCCCTATTTAAAAGAACAAGAAAATAACATCATGATAAGAAAACTGAAATTATATGTCCATCAATCTTGTTGGAGATCTTACATCGGCTAGAGATTAAAGCACTTCATAATATATAACTAGATGCAAATCTCATCTCATAAACCGATTTTGAGGTTAAGTTAGACTTAAAGTCCCTTCTTAATAAATCTCAGTGTTACATGCCATGAGACATTCAATTTCTGATTATGTCTATTTTAAAATTTTGCAGTTAACAGGAAAAACACATGTTCAATACCATTGGTATTGTCCATGTTGTTCTCTAATTAGAATCAAAATTTCACCTCAGCAATATGCACTGATATTTAATAGAATCCTTCATTATGCTACAGCAGTGACTCTAAATATGAGTAGAAAACAGTACCAACAGTGCCTCTTATAGAAACAACAACTTTGTGCATTTGAAGGAATGCTTACAAATGTTTGCTATTACCATTTGAGGAACAACACAATAGCATTCCTTCACATTATGTGTAAAGGGTAAGCAAAAATTTGGAAATGGTTAACACTTTTGCATTTGAAGCATTATGTAAGGGTTTGCCAGAATTTGAAGGACCGTTTGCTATTATTGGGAAGGAAAATGAATGCTCTATCTTACCAATATCTGCAGCTACTCTATGAGCACACATAACTCCGGAGAAAGCTACAGCAATAACACCTTGTCCAGGGAAGCAGCTATCACCAACACAGTAAAGGCCATCTATGCCCTGCAAGTTTTATATGTTTGTGACTTGCTTTAAGCAGTGCATTCTAAAAGCATAGCAGAATATTTTCTATAACTGAACCGGTTATTCAGTTAAGGAAGTAGACCTACTGTGGTATTGAATGGCATTCCCAGTAACCCCTTCGGGGTTCCACGTGGCATTGGACCGTATGTCCCCTTGTCACGAGCTAGGTATCGCCGGTGTGTCTTTGGTGTCCCTACCTACAAGCAAGCTTACAATTTCAGAAAACATACACATAATAAAAAAGGCAAAAGAATTTCTAAGCATTATATAGTTAGTTTCCTCCATCTACAAAGGTACTTCATATGATAACATGATAGGAAGCATAACAAAAAAGAATATGACATTAGAGGACAGCCATATAGAATCACTAAAAAGAAGGAAATAAAGGATTTGCCAACAATTAAAAACACTTCGACAGAAACAGGCATCACTATCCTGAAAGATAACTGGGATTTGGATCTTTTAAAAACAAATGTAGCTATGCAAACATTTATGTTTAATTATCACCTTTAGCATGACAGAATTTAGGTCCACAAGCAATCAAATAGACAACAATTAGTTTTTTTCAAATACAACTAATTGGGGATGAGGTATGAGGTTGTAGTCCACACCTCCATAAAATCGATGGATGATCTAAGACCAGGAAACAATTTATTCTCTAATCTGCTTGTGATTTCATCGGCTATAAGCTGCTTCTTTGCCTCGTATTCTACTCTTGAGAGACCCTAGTACAGAAAACAGTGACATTAGATATTTTAAGACAAAAACAGATTCTGAAGTCATAGAAGCATGCAATATGAAAGTTTTGAACTTTGTTTATCAGTATTGCCTACCTCCCAGTCCTCCATGGAAGAAGTTGTGAATATATGAAGGATATGGTGACCTTCGGGAGCCAATGATGAATCAAGAACAGTTGGTATACTTAAAAAGATACTTCCATATGGCTTCTCCAATTCGGACCAGTTGTTCTAGAGAGCGGCCGATGAAATGCATTAAGCTAATTAATCATTCTAAGCCACAAGGACTATTAAGAAATTTAAGTTGAGCAAACTTCCAACTACCTCAAGGACAAAATGATGACATTCTGTATCTGGTGGTAAAATCTCAGCTTTAACCCCCATGTGAATTGAAAGAAAAGATGGAGCTTTAACATAAACTTTCTGGAAGTTCTCTTCTTCTTTTGGGAGTGGAACACCCTTCAGCAACTTTCCTAAAGATTAACATTATGCAATTAGGGATTAACTAACTAAGAACTAATGAAGGCAGAGAAACATTGCGAAGATTATCATTAAAATATTGACAAAAAAAATTCTTATTTGAATTTGAAACCAACCAAATGTATCCCATCTGGTAGCATTTGATATTATGGTTTTGGCAAAGAACTCTCTCCCATCCGAAAGCCTCACGCCTACCTGCAAAAGGCATAGTACAGTTATTGAAGAAAAAATGCTTCTTTCCACAATGTCATCTTGTTTCTATTTTGATGTCACTTACAGCTTTTCCCTGCTCAATTATAATACCACTGACATTTGCTTTGTAAATTATCTCACTACCCTGATCAGCAAGACCTTTCGCTAAGGACTTTGCAATCCCACCAACACCCCCAAGAGGGTAGTTAATCCCACCAAAGTGTCTGTCACAGAGAACCTGGAGGGAAAAAACAGTCAAGCCATGCAGGAAATGGAGAGCAAGCGAGGCCAAGGTGAACTATATAGTACCGACCACCATACTTGAAATAAGTGCTTTTACTTAATGCCATACAAAAGTTTAATGAACAGAAAGAATGAAAAAGATAAATGAAGAGGTTACCATGCTAGCATTGATCATTGGTGTCTGTATACCGTTGACTGTGCTCACTATAAAACACTGCAAGCATGGATATAAATTACCAATCATGCACCAACAATTGAATAATTAATCAAAGTGTAAATAAGTAATATGACTTCTATCTCACTTTAAAATAGTTTAGAAAATGATACAAAACATGTGGCACAGTTTGTTTACGACTCAAATTTGTATGATGGGACCCATTGTCATTCTTAACACATTCTACAGAATAACACTTCTAGACACATTTTCCTTAATACATTCATGAACCTTCTAATTGAATCAAATAAGTTATCGCATCTACCTCTGCATCTATGAAAGACAACAAGTTTGGATCTTTAATGTACTTCCGAGCTATGGCTCCAGCATTTTGTGGCAAATAATAGGCTGTCAAAAGATACGTCAAAAAGCTAAGTGGTGAAAACAAATGAAAAGACTCATAAAAAGCCCAAATATAGAGGGAGGTGCGGATTCAATTACCCTTATCAGTAGAGTACTGTTATTAGGCAATAGGCATGCAATGCTTACGGGTTAACCTCTACCTCATGAATGTTGTACAAAAGAAAAAAAAAAAAATATATATATATATATATACACACACACACAGACATACATATATATTTATAGACACATATAAACCAAGAATGATCATGGCTGATCACATCCTTAGCAAAATTTAATCAGATGTTCACATGATTGAAATCTTCATATAGAAATTTTCATAAATAAACTAGCACAACTTGGTATTGCAGTAATTGATGCATTTCAAAGATTTGAGCAAATTAATCACAAAGTCTGAGACCCCTTAGGAGTTAGGAGATCAATATAAGTTTTCTAAAATATTTGTTTAATCCAAATTCTCCACCCAACCAAAAGAACAAGACTGTGTACATGAAATGTAATTCTCTAGGTGTAGGATAAAGAATTATTTGTGTAAGGATTTTGCATAAGCATGTCTAACTCGAGTACCGCCCTGATCTTTCATGGTAAGGGTAAAATTTGTTGAGTCAACTAGTTATATGTTGTGGTTGTGGCATTAAGCAACAAACTGCAGATTACATATAGTTGAGTGATGTATTTGTTCACTTTTTCACCCTTTGCTTCCCTCGCCATTTCTTTTAAATCATTAGTTAAAATATAACTCCTCCAATCAATCAAAATACCGAAAAGATAAGCTAAGTGGAACTAAAAAACAATATTACCTTTAGAATTGAAGTTCAGAGTTTTAAATTTGTGGCCTTTCAGTTAAAAATAAACAAGATGAAAGTACCTAGTGTCAAGCATTCCAGGGGCTTCTGAAAAAACTGTCCAAAAAGGTAGAGTGGCTCTTCTAGTGACTTCAATTCCAAGGAATTCAGTGCGTTGAAAATCTAGCCACAACACATTAAAGCTCTTAAAAAAGTGAATTTCAAGGAGAGGCAAAAATGCCTTAAGGGGGCTGCAATCACCTCAATTAAGACAAACCTTCCAGCATTCACTGTAGAATTTACGAATACCCTCCTTTTCATGGGGAAAATAACTGGTCAGTTCATCAATGAATTTATCATATTCTTTGTGCACTCGAACAGAAAGGTTATTTGGTAGATGGAAATGAACGGTTGTTGGATCAGGTACCACTTGCATCTGACAACCGACTGCCTCCAACGCTTGTGTTATCAAATTGAGATTACCCTGCACAAATTTAAGGTACATGGTGTTCATGATCCTAGGAATCACATCATTCAACATAAGAATAATTACCAGTGACCAAATCTACTATTGGCTAACATATTATTAAAAAATGAGCAAACTACACTTATTAGGCGCTTAATTGATCAAAAACCCAGTTTCACATAATTACCCAATCTTAGTAAATAGGTTTATGCCTAACTCAACTTCACAAATTTGTAAAATACACACATAATAATTTGGTTTTATTCCTGGTTAAGGTGAGGTGAATCTCTCCAATTCTTTCTTAATATTAAGCACAGTAACACTGATGGAAACAGAAAATAGTGTGTTTACTAATGAATATGCCTCCAAAACAAAAAATCTGAATGCATTGCAACCAGGGAGAAACAGAAAGTCCCTCTCACAAACAAAACATCCACATTCCTTCAGTGCAACATCATCCACAATTCATCACATCACTAATGAAATTAAAGTAAATCATAACACACAAAAAACAGCATGCACCCAGAACAAAAAAATAACTGACCTTATCACTGAAACCAAACATGACAGAAGAACCCACATCAAAAGTATAGCCATCCCTCTGGTAAAATCCAGAGCTTCCACCAGGAATCACATACTTCTCCAAAACTAAAACTCTGGCACCCTTCACTGCCAACTGTGTCCCTGCAACCAACCCCCCAATCCCAGACCCTATAACAATTGCATCAAACTCTTCACCCTTACCCTTCACTCCTCTCTCTGCCACTTCTTCCACAGTCAGAGTTGACTTTGAGCACACCACGGACACCCTTTTTCTTCTGAGAGCATTGGAGCAAGACCCAGATGGAAATCCACTCCCTGCATGGTTTCCATAGGCAAAAGACTGAAAATTTGGCAGAAAGTTTGAACTTTGAGAAGCAGCCCCTTCTGGGAAATGACGGGGAGTGTGGGAAAAAGGGTATCGAGAAAGAGAGAGGAAAGGGGAAGTGATCATGATTAGAAGGAGTAGAAGGTTGTGGTCTGATGGAAAGTAGAGGTCCGACAAATTAGGATTTACGTTGGCATGGATGTTCGGAGCAATGTTTTGTAATGTTCTTGATGTGTGAGGATTCCACTCACTTGTAAATTTGATTCCTGCCGAACACACACAATGTTTGGTTTGTCATTAGTTTGTCCAAAAACTGACAAATTATTAAATTTAATTAATTAAAATGAGAAAAAATCATTCAATTGTTATAAATATTTAATAAGTGTATGTGCGGATATTAATTATACATTATCACTGTTTATATTTTACATTAATGTTATTAAATTATGTGTAATGGGGCACTTGCTATATTTAATTTATAAATACACAAAGAACTTAAATATTTAATATTGTTTCCTATAATTTATATGTTTTCATTAGGCGTAGAAATATTAATTTATAGTTAGGATTAGCTTATTTATTTGGGTGGTGATTCTTTAACAGTTCAGTTCAATCCAATAAATTATTCTTTTAATTATTATCATTTCTAAGTAATGTTCGTAGTTATAAATTAATTATCTCTTCAATCAAAAGAATAAATGAATGTATTCCCAATTATTGTAATTCTCCCTCATTTTTATTAATATATTTAAAATAAAAAGACAAAAGAGAAATAATATAGTTGTGTATATGATAGTTGTACACCTTATTTTTTATTTTCTTTTGTTACGTATAAATAAGATAATTTTTTACCTAATAACTAAATTATACAATAATTCATTATATACTACTTGATATATCTTTTTAACCTTCAACTTTTCTTGAATATCTTTGATTTTGTTTTTATTCATAACATGATGATTTAAATCAACACTATTGTATTTCTTTTGACTTGTTACGTATAATAAAAGTACAATCTTAACAATACCAAATACTTAGGATTGATTTATTTTTTTATTATAGGGATTCTGTTTTCCAATCATAATTTCAATTTAACACCAAAATATAAAATTTCCTAATTTAGGGAAAACATTTTGAAACTTAATAAAAATTGTTGAGAAAATTATATTGATATGGTAATTAGAAAATTGTTATCCTAAACCCTAAAATATTATCCTAGTCAACAAATATTTTGATTATGCAGCAATATGCGTATTCCCATGTTGATATTTTTCCTTATGTTTATATAATGATTCTTCTTAAAACAATTTAATCAAAAATCTTGAAATTTGAAGATTAAATATGTACTTTTTTTTTTATATGTATTATAATATATGTAGCACATACACTAACACGGACACTGATACGACATGGATACGAAGATACGTTTAATATTTAAAATGTAGGACACGAGGACACGGATCTATATATTATATAAATTTACAATAAAGATTTATGTGCACAGGTATGTTCCAGATTATTTTTTAGAGCAGAAAAATGTTTTTCATGACTGTTTCAAAAGAATTTGTTTCTTATTTTTATAATTATAATAAAAATTTATAACAATAAGTTTGAGTTTCTATAAAATTAATGTATTTTCATTTTTAAAATTGTGTTAGAACCGTACTACAATCCAACAAATACTTTTTGAATTGGACGTTTCACGGATACGTGTTATATGAGTGTCCGACATCGACACACCATTTAAGAGAAATGTTTGAGCTTCATAGATTATAACACAAAATTTATTTTCGTTCCTAATTCAAATTTTAAACTTTATGAGTACTATTTTTAATAATAAAATTATTAAAATGAGTCATTATTTTTTTTAACAAATAAATTTATAGTATGTATTGTATTATAATATTATAACATTCACATTAATGATGATTTATTTCAATAATTTTTTTACTTAAAATATCTAAAAAAATCTAAAGTTTGAACTAGAAATAAAAAATCAGTTTGATGTGAAATATAAAAAGACAAATTTGTTTTAATCCAATATTTACCGTAGGTCCAAGACATGGATTAAATATGACATGTTATTGGAATTTTCTTATGGTCAAATTTTCAGAGATAGTTCAAAGAAGTCTTAAGTTTTGGAACGTTGGGTTACTTTAGGTTTTAAGTGAATGCATGTTAATTATAACATATGATAAAGTTTTATTTTTTGGGGTTTGAATTTTATCTAATAAATTAATATCATGCCAAATCAGATGAAAAAACTTTCCTTTAATATTATCTACATGTTTTTCTTAAGAATTTTTTTATATGTTATGATCGGTTATTTTGATTAATAAATTTGTTCTAGTATTTTGTATCGCTCATAAGTCCTGATGAATAATAATTTATATACTATTCTTTTCTTCAATTCATTAATGAATTTTTTAAAAATAAAATCATAATAAAATATCAACTTTAGATCGAAGAGATAACATTATATGGTCAATACATTTATAAATGTATACATAAATTCTTAAATTGAGATTGAGTTAAATCTATTTATAACTTTTTTTAAATATTTTAATTATCTATTTAATTTAAACTCGGTTCTATATACTCAAATAAATTGTTACTACAAAAAGTTAAATATTGCGTTTGTAATAATGTTAACAGATTACCAATTTCTAATTTAACTATCTTACGAATACACTTTATCTATCTTATGTCACATCTCATCAAATATATTAAACACATCATAAAAGAACTTTTTATTTTATTTTAAAAGGAAATTTAATTGCATATTTGAAATGGCTTTATGAAGCATAAGAGTTAATTACTTTACAAATTTTGATATAAAAATCTCCGTGATTTGAACTATTATAAAATTAAAAAAAAAAATTCTCTTTTCAATAATGGTTTTCAATACTTAATGTTTCAATCACAAACTAGTTAAATTATTATCTCATATATCTATCATTTTTCAATCAAATTACATAACTCACTTATCCATTTAATCCACTATTTAATCACCCAGTACGTGTCATGTAAAACAAATTATATAAAAATATTTATTTAAATTAAAAAAACATAAATTATTAAAATGAAGAAGGTCACTTGAGTGAAAAATTTTGGTTTGATAAAAATCTTCAATTGAAAATGAGAAAGTTAATATTTGTCCTCACTCAAATTATAAACTACAACTTTAGAAATGGATTATGTTGCTTGCACAACCTAATAGATGATAAAACAATAATATTTTGTTGTCACAAAATATCTATGCTCCAATTTTTGCTTATGCTTCAAGGACATAACATCATAATTTTTTGAAATAAAAAAAAATAAAATATATTTGTTTGTTTGGCTTAATTAAAGTGATTTAATTAGGCTTAGAGAATAAAATAAAGTTTGATGCATATAGAGAAGAAAAGGGTTAGAAGTGAGTTGGGTTTGATATTTAAAAGTGCAACCCTAAGTCATTCATAAGTGTATATCTATTCTTCCTTCTAAAAAATCTAAAAGATGGCAAAATTGTTTGCTAACATATTCCCCAAGAATATGCTATCTATTGCCAAAATTCCACCCAATGTGCTATTACTCATATAAGTTACCTAACATTTTCTTCTTTAACCTAAAAACAAAAAGGGAAATGAAAAAAGAGACTTTTAAAATTGTACCTAATGGTGATAATTGATGGAATCCAATCCCATTTGGTAAACCTAAATTGAACGGTGGCCCCTTCTTTCCTTATCTTCTGCCTACTCATTTTTGTGAACCAATTTTTTTTGGTAAGACATTCCTCTATAACTTTTTTTTTTTGCATTCAATAATTTGGTTATATATATATATAAAATGTTATTGAAATAGTATTCTTAAAATTAATATTTATATTTTAAATATTATTCGTTTTGAAATTTTGAATTTGTAAAGTGTTTCGGTACATCAATATAGTTTCACATCACTCAGAGTAGATATTCAAAACGAACAATACTTCGAATGCGGTGATTGATTTTAGTGATACTATCTTTTAAATTTGAAGTCGGAACATAGAACATGAAGTTTTTGTGATATTTGGAGATTAAAATTGAAAAATATATATAAATAATTTTGATTTTAACTTTAAGTGACATAGATTATTGAATATGAAAAAGTATTTGGAATTTTTTTTAGTAAGTTAATTTTTTTTTTCATATAAAAATATTTTGTCGTAATTATCTTACTAAATTTTTTTTTATTACAGTACTAATCATCGTTTGAAAAAATATTTTTAATAGATGACGATATTACATATATAGAGCCAAGACCTTCTAATCTAATTTGGAAGCTATTTCGTAATCTGATTTGTAATAATTTTTTAATAAAAATTCAAAAATCATTTATTCCATATCTAAAAGTAATATAATAAAGATTTAAATCTTGAACTACTTATTTAAAGAACGTAAATCATGAACCACTTATTTAAAAAATATAAGTTACTACTTCTTATGCCAACTAGAACATTTTTTAATTTAATATATTAAAACACGGTTACAGTTTTAAATTATTTTCGTATATCTATACCAAATATCTAATCTTAATAATATATTGTCTTGTTTTATTTCACTTGGAATGACTGTAAATAAAAGTTTAAAGAATTTTTAGTGTATTTTATTTTCTACACAATCATTATATTCTTTGAGACAATTATATGCGGTAATTTGAAGAGTTATCTTAAGCAAAATTATGAAAACATTATTAGTCACAATTAGTGAATTTAAAAATGTAAACATTGCTAGAAATGTATTTTTAAATAGGTTTTTCAAAAAGTAGTAAAACTATGCAAATTTATAATATTTTTATCATTTTTTAAAAAACTATAAACGCCTCTATATATTTTTTCCCTGTTAATATAAATTTTACAAGTTTAGATTTGTGCACTGAAACTAAAAACACAATAAAGTCTCGTAAACAATGGCAAGAAAAACAATACCTAAACGCGAAAATAATAAATTATGAAAACATTTTTAATTCAAATAATTTGTAATAATCCATCAGATAATATCGTGACTCTATTATTCATGAAGTACAATTTATATTATCTCATATTATAAAGAATTTGTCTATCTTTATGTTTCAACTGATCTAAGCATTAAAAAGTTATTTTCAGATGAATTTCTTATTTTGGTGATCAACTGGAACTCAATCTCGAAGGACAACCTACTTCTCACCGAACTACACTCCCAAACTCATTTTTGAAAAAAACAAGAATTATGAAATTATTTAATATTCAATAATTATAATCATACCAACTTTAAAAAATTTATAAATTACGATTTCAAAATACCTTACTTAAAGAAAAAAATGTATAAGTAAAAAACTCCTTATAAAATTGTATTAATTTTAAAAAATAGGCTTAAAATAGAGTGTGTGAGGTGAGAGTTGAGAATGCTACGAACAGAGTAAGCGGTAATCGGTTTGGATCCATTCTCTTCACTCACTGCAATCTCTTCTTCCATCGTTACATTATATTTTATCCATAATTTCAATATTTCTTATAAATACTATCACTGTATAATCAATCACTCACAATCTTTCTTCATTCTCTCAAAGGTGTTGTCATCAACTTTCTCCAATTGCTACTCTTTTTGTAATGTAATGAGAATTTTGTGTTTTAGTAGAATTAGTTTTTGATTCTTACCTGCTTGATTTTGGTGAGCGGAATCAATTTCTGATCTTCACTCAGCGAATTTGGGTAAATTCGTGACAGGGAAAGAAACTGATTCATACATTAATAGATAGATAGTTCTCCCTTTCGTTATCATCAGAATTTGTGTTGAATTCAGAGAGCTCAGAAATAGTTACTTGTTGCTTTATCATTTTTTATTTATTTGTTAATTAAGTTTCAGAAATCAACGTTCTGCTTAATTTTTTCGTATAATAATCTTTCCCTTTTTTCTTTGAATATTTGTTTGCAGGATATTGAACACCATGGATCGACTAAATTCTTCTCCGCGGCTGATGCTTGTTTCGGATCTCGATCACACAATGGTATGTTCCGTAATCTCCCATCTAATTATTATTATTATTATCCAGGATTTTAAATTGCGGGTTATGGTTTCTTTGTATTTCTTGATATTATGATGAAGTCTCAGACACCCTAAAAATCTTGATATTCCGTCTGAATTGAAGTCATTGTTATTTAAAACCTTGTTATTAGTGTTGTTGTTGGTCGTGATTTGAATGGTTGATGTGTTTTTGTTGCAGGTTGATCATCATGACCCTGAGAATAGTTCACTTTTAAGGTTCAATGCGCTTTGGGAAGCTCATTATCGCCAAGATTCTCTGCTGGTGTTTTCAACTGGGAGGTCACCTACACTCTACAATCAACTGAGGAAAGAGAAGCCTATGATAACTCCTGATATAGCTATTATGTCTGTGGGGACTGAGATTACTTATGGGAAATCAATGGTGCCTGATGATGGATGGGTTCAGTTTTTGAACCAGAAATGGGATAAGGACATAGTCATTGAGGAAACAAGCAAATTTCCTGAACTTAAGCCTCAGGTATGGTTTTTAGGTGGTGATGGTGACTGGGATGATTTGTTTCTAGATTGTATTATTTGATTCGGGTGTATAGTTTGTCTTGTTTTATTCTTTGGTAATTCCTTAATGGTTTGCTTAATAACTGATGGTGTAGGCAGAAACAGAACAACGACCGCACAAGGTCAGCTTTTATGTTCAGAAAGACAAGGCACAGAGCGTAACTCAGGCTCTTTCTAAGGTTTTGGAAGGGCGTGGGGTAAGCTATAACACGTTTGTATTCATTGCTTTCTTTTCATGGAAAGTTTCAATATGTTTAGTTTAGTTTAGTTTTGAGTGTGTAAATTGGATTTTTTGACACCTTACTTTGCGTGTTTGATATTGTATATAGTTCCATAACATAGCCTAATTTTTTGCCAGTTGAATGTTAAAATAATATACAGTGGAGGAATTGATTTGGATGTATTACCAAATGGCGCTGGCAAAGGTCAAGCTCTTGCCTATCTGCTCAAAAAGTTTGAGACTGAGGGAAAGCCGCCACTTAACACTCTTGCTTGTGGTGATTCTGGAAATGATGCCGAGCTGTTCAGCATTCCAGGAGTTTATGGAGTCATGGTTGGTGTGGTTTAGCATGTGTTTATTGCCATATTTTGCCTTGTTAGTGAAATATTGAGATTGACTTGCGTATCGCATTTGTTTCTGTTCGTTGTGTAGGTAAGCAATGCCCAAGAGGAGTTGTTGCAGTGGCATTCAGAAAATGCAAAAGATAACCCCAACATTCTCCATGCCTCAGAGCGTTGCGCATCTGGCATAATACAAGCCATAGGTCATTTTAATTTAGGTCTAAACCTGTCCCCTAGAGATGTTTCAGACATTGGACGAGAAGATTCATCTCCAAGTCTTGAAATAGTGAACTTTGCTTTGTTACTTGAAAAGTGGAGGCGTGCAGAAATTGAGAACACCGAGCTGTTTATTGCTGGTTTAAAGGCAACCGCTGTATGTCTGATATCCTTTATCTTTACAGATTATTATTGTGTGTTCTATTTGTGTGTGCAGACTACCGAGATGTGAAAAGCTATCCAAATTAACTCCATTTTGCCTAATCATTTTCTTTTCAAATGAAGTGTATAATTTTATCCTTTTAGCTGTATTATTTCTATATTCATATTTCATGGACTAACAAGTTCTGAGATTTACCAACGAGAAATTAAATAGTGAAATAGAATTTTTTCAATCCATAAAACCATATCTGGGGAGCAACCACTCAATTTGTCCAATGTTTTTACACGTTTTAAGCATTTTGGTACGGTGTTTGCCTTGTTTTGGTATGATTTTCTATTTCCCTTTTTCTGAGTGCATGTTGTGTATGAAGAATATATTTTGGCACATATTTTTCTTTTCTTGAACATCTTCCTTCAATAATAAGCTCTTCCCTATAAAAGCATTGAGTTTTATCATTATCACATATCACCATCCTACATTTTCTAATGTATTCCAAATTCTCTCTAAACTGTTTAACCATGTCAACAACTTGGAATAAGACATTTCCATGGTTGATTTCCAAAAACGTCTATACCAAGTCATTGCAAAAGCTTCATTTTCTCTCTCTCTCTCTCTCTCTCCAACTCTACCTTCACACCATAACTAGTTGGATTTTCACTTTTCATTTTCTTGATCTGAGAGCTCTATTTTTCCACTGATGCACTTTTCATTTTCTTGATCTGAGAGCTCTATTCACCCAAGTCTTTACGTAAATGTTTCCTTCTGTAGAAGGATGTAAACTGATCCTTTTTTTCAATATGCAGCTCCCATCTGGTACTTATATCCATCCTTCTGGTTCTGTCTATAATATTAAGGAGTATATGAATATCTTTGGGAAGGTGTATGGTGACAAGAAGGGTAAACAGTTTAGGACTTGGGTGGATGATGTATTGGCTACACAGTTAGCTCCAGGCACATGGCTAATGAAGTTTAACAAGTGGGAGTTGTGTGGTATGTATGAGTTTTGTTGTTTAAGCTCATTTCATTTCCCACCCCTTCGTCTCTCAGAAAATATGCAATTGTTTAATCTTGTTTTTTATGAATAATCCATCTTCTGGGAATTTGTGGTAGTGCATGTGCAGGGTTAGAAAATTTTGCATTGCATATTTTTGCCTTTTTACTTACTGCTAACTGCCAACATTGCAGGTGAGGAGCGGAAGGGTTGTGCCGTCACTTCAATACTAAGCAAAAAGGTATGTTTTAATGCATCAACTATTTTATTTTTCATGTGAGGTCTTTCGTTTTTTTGCTGAGAAGATTGAAATTTGAGATTCAGGATTCGGATTGGTACACTTTGGTGCATCTGCACCAGACATGGTTGGAACACTCAGGGCAAGGTGAATGGCTTGTTTAGTTGGTTCCTATAGCTTATCCAAGTTCCCCGGATGTAATGCCTTCAGCAATAAATGTATGTAATCAATCCAATGACAAACTAATTTTTACACCTTTCATCATGAGAAGATGTCTCATATCATATGTATTTGAAATTTACTGTATATTTTTCTGCTGGTTGCATAGCTCTGATGAGAATCAAAATTTAACATCTCTACTTGAGTAAAGATAATTTAATCTGTTAAGTCTAGTTTGGTTTTAATTCCCGAATTGGTAGTGAGTTGTGAGTGGAGTTGAGATGATGTATACAAGACTGAACAAGATACCAAAATTGATTCACAAGGCTAAGAAAGCAAACATTCAAATATTCTAACGCATGTTACCTTCAAAGCAAATATTTCCCATTTCTGTGTTAATTTGGAAATTTGGACGTGGATCATAGATGCAGATCCAAACACACACTGAACTATTTTCTCCAAGTTCCTTCATTTGACTACAAATTGTAGCTTCGAGGATTGCATCTTGGTTCTCTTCCCAAATTTGCCATTTTCATTAGCTGCTCATGCTTTCAGATGCCATCATTCACTTCTTGCACTATTGAATTTCATTTATTACATTAAGTTCAAGTGTTTTTCTTCTCCCTTTAGTGCCACTTTGCCCTCTTAAAAGGGTTAGAAAAAAAATTCTAACCATGGTTAATTTTTTTTGTAATTATTGTTATGAGAAACTAGTTCGTTAATTTAAAATCATCAATATTAGTTTGTGATTAGTATATTACATATTACATACTCCAAATTATATTCTTTTAATATGAAATAAACTTTAATGAGTTGAGTTTACAAAACTCTTACAAATTTATATAAATTATCAAGTTTTGATAATTTTAATTATACAATTAAAAAAATTAATATAAGGTAATGTATGTATTTATTTATATATTTTGAAATATTTTTAATAGTTGATATAAAATATTTATAAAAAAAACTAGTATTAGTGAGAAGGAAATGAACATGCTGAAAGAGAAATAGGGCACATGCAACAATGTTTCTAAAACTATAGTCATTATAAGTTATTTAATGACAGATCTAAAGTAATCATCTATTGTTGGACTTTACATAAAATATATCACTGAACAATTTCCAATGCTACTTATAATTGTTGTGTTAGAGAATAATTTTTACTATTGACGATAATAAACAAAAGTAGAAGCATTATACAAGAAAGGAAAAGAATGTGAGCATCACATTGTGATTCTAAAAATATGAGACATGATAAATGTTATTTTTAGAGTCTAGAAACAATTTCTTCTTCCCGTATAAACATGTTGACTTCTCGATCTTTTATCTTAGTTTGGGTTTTCGATTTGCTACTATTCTATTTTGGGCTTGGACTTGGATCTAACTTGTGGGCTCTCACTTCACTGGGTTAGGTTAATTGGATCTTTCGATCTTCGGCCTCAATCTCCTCCCACAGGTGAGTGTGTGTACCTACAAGGTGCTCCGATGCCAAAGTCACCAAAGTTATAATTGATATTAGTTAATTATGAGATAAAATTCACTCTACTTACCTCTTGGGTAGATCACCTATTTATAACACTTTCTTATTGAGCTTAAAACTCAGTTGAACTTTTACTCTTTGCACCTGATCTTCTTTAAACACACCTTTATGTTTTGGACCCTTTAAATGAACTTTGTCAAACTATTTATTTATTCGTTTCTTATTTTTATTTGATTTATACCTTTCGATCAACCTTTTGGTTTATCTATCGGTCAACTTTTTGGTTAACTTCTCGTCCTAAACATAAAACATAAAAATAATAAAGCTTTGATTCTACATGAATTAAAAACAACTCTCACTAGTTTTGATTCTATATGAATTAAAAACAACTCTCACTAGTAAGTTATCTCATGTAGAAATCACATGAGAAATGTTAAATGCATTCTATTAGTAACACCCTCTTTATATATGAAATACAATAAAGGGAAATTTTTTTCTTTCTTGACCCTCTAAATCTTTTTAACACACTATTTATTTTGAAAGATAATTTTTTATGTTCCAAACAGCCTATATTAAAATGAATGGGGAAAAACACACACAAATATATATAATTAAAGATTAATAGTGTGTAAGAATTAAGAAAAATGTCATTATAAATAAAAAAGAGAAGGGATTTGTTAAAACAAAAACAAAATTACAGGGCCCAACCGGGTTCGAACCGGTGACCTCTTGATCTGCAGTCAAATGCTCTACCACTGAGCTATGGACCCTTTTTGTTTAATAAATTCCTATCACACATATTCAAACCTTTGTGATTTCTGCAAAAATTCCACTCTCAACAAATGCTCATTATAATATTTTTTAACTATATGCTTTTTGTCAAATTTATGTATCAACTTTAGAATCAATGAATTTGTTCTTTATAATAGTGTGAACTTCATCCTTGTTGATAAAATTTATTGTCATAATATTGGAAAAAATTTCTACATGTTTTTTAAAATTTAAAGACTGATTATTCTATTTGAAATGAAAACCAAAATCAATTTTGTCAAATAAGAACTCAAATAATAAATTTTCCTAGATTTAATTATCCACATATTTTTTTAAATAGTATATAAGCTTGGTTTTATCCATGTATTTATCTATCATTAACTTTTTTATAAAAAAATATTACACTATTTGTAAGTGGTTAATACATATAAACAATGTGACAATGTCACCTGAACTATTACAAATGCATAAAAATTATTATATTATACGATAATATATATATATATATATACTTTGTAAAATTAGTGAATTTTGATTTTGGTCCTAAGAATTTATTATTATTTTTTTATCCCTAAAAATTTGAAACGATCATTTTTCGCCTTTATATTCCCTCTAAAATATTTTTCTTTAATTTTCATCTCTCAAAATTTTAAATCATGAGTCCTTAATTTTAAGGATATTAAGAGAATTTTCGTGACATGTTGACATTATATTGCAACACTATTATTAGCGAACTGGAGTGATTATCTGATTTTTTTTTCAACACATAAATATATAAATATTTTAAAGACCTTAAATTTAATTATAAACCATGCTTAAATTAAAGACAGGAAGTTGTGGGAATATTTTAATATGTTCATAGTAACATATGTCTTAGTCTTTGTTAAGGATATATTTAATATTAGTTTTCTAAAAACATTCAATGTAAAAGAAAAATATTAATTACTTATTTATGAATATAATTATAAATTGAAATAAGTTATATATATATATAATATATAATGTAAACAATTAATCTTATAAATATTAATTCACTTGTAACTGGTGTAATGTATTTGACATAGGAGTAGAAGATGTTTGGGATACTGTTTTAGTTTTATTTTTAATTATATAATTTTAAATTATTTTTGGGACTGTTACAATTTTTTTCGTATAAATAAGAGTTTTAATTATAAGTATTATGTTTATAATATATTTTCTTATAAAAAAAATTAAAAATGAAAATGCGGGGTGGACCATCGCAATCCATTAAGAAAAGTATATGATATGTTGATTATGTTAACATATCACACAATTTGTATGAGTTACTCATTGAAGTTGCATCTAATGTCAATTGAAGAACAACATTATATTTAACAATCACTATAGTTTTTTAGTTGCTTAAATAATGTTTTAATTTTGTGTTTTCTTATTTATGAAACATGTAATTTGACATTTATTTGATGTAGATGTTAATCTTATATTTATTTAACTCATTTAAATTTTATTGTCAAATATAAACTCATGAAAGATACTACAAAGATGTGAAACATTAAAATAAAATATATTTATTTTGTATTTTTTTGAAAAGGTTTGGATACTATATAGATCACCAAAACTAGTTCACGACTTTTATGTGACACAGATAAACTCAATCCACTTTTTACGAGTCAAATACAAAGGATCAAAATATACTAACGTGCATTCTTATCCTAATAGAAAATCATATAGTTATATATATGTTATAAGATAAAAATACATTATATTAACATTGTTATAAATTATTTAATTATTATTATTATTTTACAAATATTTTTTGAAGCGTTAAATTTTTAATTACTTAGATGGCCTTTAAAATAATTAAAACGTCAATGTTACCAAACTAAAGGATTTTTTTATTTTTTTTATATTTTGTTAACTATTTTATTAACTCTTACATTGTTGTTTTGTAAAGTGGGTGATGAATGCAATAAAAGTGTAGTTTATATATTAATTGTTCCAATTTGAAAAGTATAAGAAACTTCAATGCACCCATGTGGACTGTTATCAATATTGATGAAGAAAGGATATCAATGTAACTGCAAAAAAAATAATATTGTAAAAAGTGTGATGAGTATTTCCATGTGGACAGTGGAGAAAATGAAGAAAGGATAATTAATGCAATAAATAAAAAAATTAATATTGTTAATTTTTCATGAGCATACAACTCATGCATTTATAATTTACAATAAATGAATTAATATTAAATGAAATATTAAAAAAAAGTATATTTATGCTCATTAATATTTATTTTTTCAAAAAAAGTATTATATGAACTCTTTGAAAGTTATCAAAGTTAGGATAAACACAATATTATGAGTGTAATATGTATCAAATATTTAAAAAATATTATTATGCTTTTATTTATATTAATTCTAGTTTGTTCAGTTTAAAAAGTCTTTGTAGTATGTGTTCTATTGCCAACTGGATCCAAGCAATTCATATTTATCTATAAACCACAGAAAAAAAAATGATCTTATTTCAGAAAAATCTTTTCAAGAATCTATTTAGGTGCATGAAAGACATTTGTGGATTCATCAACCTTAAAAGATCCTTCTAAAATCTAAGTGCAAAAGTGTGGACCTCAAAAACAACATAGGAGTCCCACTTTGGCTTTTGTTTCTCTCTATTTAAGGTTTTTTCTTAAGTTGCCATTGATCTTTTGGATTCTTATGGTTAAAATTGGCAAAAAAATTCTACTTTTTCTTTTGGAAAACCGTTTATTTCGTGACCCATCTTTTCCATACAAAAGACATGAACAAAGGGATAACCTTGCTCACTCCTTATTTAATATTGATTTATCTTGATTGCTTCAGAAAATAAACTTTATTGATCTCTTTCCTTTCATTCAGTACTTGGTTCAAGTTCTTTGTCTTGGACAATGATCCTTATAAAAGCCAACATGTGAGGACAATGTGAACCAAAACAAAACTTGTCAAACACCAAAGAGAAAGAAAGATGGAGAGTTCAATGAGACTTGAATACTTGATGACTGTCTTTGCTGTATCAGGAGGCATGGTCTTTTTGTTTCACCAAGTCAATAAGCATTTGTGCAACAAATTCTTGAAGAAATTTGAGTGTGAAATCCGAGGTACATGCATGTGCATATGTGTTTCAACCACATGATCCTTTCTTTTCTTTCTGGGTGATGTCCTCGTTTAATTCAAAACGAGAAATGATATATTGACAATCTGTTCAATATTCAACCGCTGATTGATGATATGAAAAAGGGTATTTTTGTCATTTCATGCAAAAACTGAAATTTTAGACCGTGAAATTAGGTTGTATATCAGAACCAGTTATCAATATATCATTTCTCTTAATTCAATTCTTTTACTTAAACTTGTTTGTTGAATTTTTGTGGAGATTTTGAATCATGTGATTTTTCTTTATTGTTGTTACAAGGCTCAACAAAACATGAAGCAAAGAAGAAGGTGAGATTTGCAAAGGACATGGTGGAACTAATTCCAATGGAGAATTCTATAATGGAGAATTCTATGACTGATAGGATAAACATGGCAAAGGAACAAGAAGTGATTGGGAAAGTTATGGATTTGGATGATACTGAAAATTGGAAGCATGGAGAGAAATTTAAGGATGTGATGCCTCCTAACAGAGTTGTTCTATATAGGGGGATTATGAACAATAGGAAGGAGAGGTTTGATTTTCAGTAATTTTATACTATTAGGTTATGGATCCACAAAAAATCTACATGTGGGATCTAGCTCTATTAAACGGTTTACTCAATAAAATATTTGATTGAGGAGATCTTGATTCAATTTAGCAAATCACCTTCTTTTTCTCTTTATAGTGAAATTGGGTTAGGGGTTGATGGAATGGATTTCTAAAAGGAAGTTGCAATTAAGTCCATAATTGGGTGTAATGTGAATAAACTAGCTATTTTGGTTTGGAATATTGATTGATCCCAAAATGAAGATATTTGTGTGAAGCTAACAAAATTTTCCATATTAAACCTTGTGAATTGAAGTAAAAGAGATACACATCTTGCAACTATTAATAATCGACAAAGAATTATGTTATGTTCTTGCTAGATCAAAATGGTTGGATCTAGTATTTTGGTTACTCAATGTGCTCTGATGGATAATCTATTCCTTAGCTAAGAATGATGTTGGTATATGTGTTTGATAATTGTTTTTTAGTATCTTAATCTTCATTTCTAGACTGAGGTCTCTTTTGTACATGGGTTGAAGTATCTCTAATGTTCTCAAACTATTTTTATTGCTGATAAAAAAAATATTATGTCTTAGAATATGTAACTGCTTGGGTCTACATTAGACCTATTTATGTTTGTTGGAAAAAACTTCTTTAAAGAACGAGGTTCAAAGTATATATAATCACACAAACAACATTTTTTCATTACAACTTTATCTATTACTTACAATATTCTGAGAAATATAAAATATTAGAAAGAAGAAGAGAAATATTAAAATAAGAACAAAACCATTTTAAGAAAATTTTGAAATGAAAAAAAATAACATATATCCTAATAAAACCTAATAAAAGTAAAATATTATATAAAGGAGTAAATTATTCCACCAAGAGTGAGCAATGAACCAATCTCTATGGATAGGTTATCAAAATCTTTTTTAATAGTAATCTCAATTGCATATGCTCTGCTTCAAGTGTTAACTCTATATGTAAAGGTGTTGCAAAACAACATTATAAAGAAAAATAGCTAAATAAATGTTTTTAAAATTAGCTTAACACTTTTTATCAATATTTTTTGCTACATTTATGGGAACATCTTAATATATATTCATTGTTTAAATAAGATGACAAGTTTATTTTTAACAAATTTGAAAACTCTTATCATTACACATTTTTTTTGGAAAAAATTAAAAAACTTTTTTATTACATGACCCTTTTGTGGTGACTTTTTTTATGAGGTTATATGGTACTTTTATATCTTTATAAGGACATTTTATATAAAGTGGTAGCTCATGAATGTATAATGACCTTAAGTGCCTCATTTATTCACTTACCATTTTTATATAGCATACATTTGTTTTAATATATATCTTAACTTTTCACTTGAATTAATATTGAAAATTTGATTGATGCTTTCAATCGTTTTTTTTTTGTTGGTAAACGAGTTAAAAGTTAAATCTTTTATTGGAATACATAAAAAATCTCTATTGTAAATTTTAAATGTGATTTCATATGATTCTCAATAAAATATTTTATTTTAATTTTTTTTATAGTTTACAAGACTTTAATGGAATAAAAACACTACTATTTCAACAACAACTTTCAACGTCAATTATATGAACCAAAATAGAAGGATATGTGGTAACAATTTTTACAAGTTTTCTATATAGATTGTTTAGTTGTTAATGTTAATTGTGAGTTGAATTGATGTTGAAAGGTGCTATGATATGTTATTTGTCGAGGATAGTGATAGAGTACATAATATTCTATCAAACGCTTATCATCATGACAAAATCGATAACTAATAGATAGAGGATAACTCTTTCTACTTAAAAGTGTAAAAACTTAAGTTTCACGATTCAATTATTACTTGACAAACCTGACTTATGCCACAAAACAATTAATGCACCCTACAACAATATTCTCAACAATTGTTCCTCTGGGAATCAGACTCTTATGACTTGGTCCACTTGACCTTTGCCATAGGATAATTGTGCAACTACCAACAATTTTTCCTTGTCACACTGGAAATCAAACTCGTGACCTTAGCTATAATATCAATTGTTGAATTGAGCGTTTACCACTACGCCAAAAGGTATAGTCATAATCAGAGTGTGACTCTTTATACTTAAAAACGTAACAATTCAAACATCACAATTTGATTGTAATTTGAACCACCTCACAGAATTGACTCACCCTTTAACACATAGTTCAACTTAAAACGAAGTAAGATATTAAGCATATGGAATAAAAATAATTTTATATATAAAAATCAATCAGTAGTAAAGGATTCTTAGATATTGAAAGAAAGTGAGCAGAAAATGATCATTTTACTTTTAGATAGACATTGTGTAATTTATAATCTTTTGTTTAGGTTCTAAATCCAGAAAATAATATTGAAGATCCATTATTGGTTAACTTGGCATGGGGTCCTAAGAGAAAAGTTCAATCATGGTCTATCTATGTTATCAATGGATACAAATTTCACACTGTTCTTTGGAGTGAAGACATGAATTCCACTAACTATGGTGTTTATGTACGAGGAACCAATGGTCAATCAGAGTCAGATTTTTATGGAATATTGTCTAATATTATTCAATTGGAGTATACTGGCTTTCCAATAATGAATGTAGTTCTCTTCCAGTGTGAATGGTTTGATAATACTCCTAATATAGGAACCAAAGTAGATAAGAACTATGAGATCGTTCAAGTAAAAGAATCACGGAGATATAATAAAGCATATGATCCATTCATATTTGCCCAACAGGCAGAGCAAGTTTATTACACCAAATATCCAGAGGGACACCAAGGTTGGTTGGGAGTAATTAAAACAAAAGCTCGTATTAGAATCATTGATAACACAGTAAGTGAAGTTGAGCATGACACTCCATACCAAGATGATGAGCTTCTACAACTTGAAGTAGTGCTACATGTTGATCCAGAATTCATTCATGATTCTCTTGCTGATGTTGATGGGGGGGGGAGAAGAAATAGATATACAATTACTAAATGAAACAAACATAGATGAACAATACGAGGAGGAATACATTTCAAGTGAGGATAACATTGAGAGTGATTTCAGTGACACGGATACCTCTTCGGTAATTCATGCATTAAAATTGATTGTATACCTTGTCCAAATTATGTTTAACATTAATTTTATTGTGGTTTCCCATAATTGTAGTGAATAACAGGGAAGATAACTGACATATTTGGTTGACATATTTGGTTGTAGAAAACACAAACAGGTTTGAGTCTTTTGATCATGATTACTTTATTTGTTTATTCAAAACTGATTGATCCACTTTGATTATTGTATTAATTACATCTCATATATGTAATATTATTTACTTGCAGATGACACCAAGGGGTAGAGGTGGTGGTCGTAGACCACCTAATCGTGGTGGTCGAGGTGTTCGTGTTGATGATATATCTTTACCCAATACCAACATTCCCCCTTCGTTTGTTCTTCCAACAACTATGGAGTCTACACATCCTATTTATGAAGGAGCCGCCCCACTTCCTACACTTCACGGACAAGATATTGAACATCATGTAGGAGAATCAAATCCTACTACCTTTTCTACAGAGCCAACTATGAATCAACCTTCACCAATACAAGACTCTCTTACACCTGACAATGAGTCTGGCAATGTAGTTGATCAAAGACCCTGGCTTCATGCAGAAAGAGGAGAGTAAGTATATTTTAATCTAATTGTAATTCGTAAATATGATCTAATTTTCATATATCATTTTGACAATATGTTTTGAACATAGTTTTTCACCTGCAAATGGACCTTCCAATGTAATCTCACGAATCATCAAGCAAAAATATGATGAACCCAGTCCCACATGGAAGAAGGTTCGTCTTGAGCTTAGAGATAGATGGTTTGGAGAGTTCAAGGTAATTTGAGTTATGATTACATTTAAAATGATATTTTATTTTTCTACAATGTTTTTCTTCTAATTTATTTTACATGCAGAAAGAGTATAGGTGGGATATGGAACAAGACCAACTCATTAGATCCATTTTTGATACAAAAGCCTCCCGTATCTTTAAAAATGCTATGAGTAAAGTTAGGCATGGTCAAGATAAGGGGACCTGGATTCCACAACTTGTTCGAGCAACCTTGGACCAGCATTGGAGTTCTACAGAATTCCAGAACAAGAGTGCTATTGCCAAGGCGAATCGGGCTGTTGAGAAGGGAGCCTCAGCCTACTGTGGTGGTTCCATATCTACCGCAGCTCACTTTGAGAAAATGGTAATATTATTATATTTCTTCTCTTTCTATATTTAATTTAAATACAATCTATTATATCTTTTTATTGAATTTATGTAGACTAAAGAGCTTGAACGACAACCAACTGCTTGGGAGGTTGTAGAGAGAACAAAGAAATTGAAGACTGGACAATGGGTCAATGACAAGACTCGCGACCTTGCGGTATGTTTAAAATTTGTTATAGTTTAATTTTTACTATATGTTTTCTTCGCAATAATCAATTTGACTTCATTTTCAGGAGAAATATAAGAAACGTCGAGAAGAAGCCCAACAACAGCAAATGCTTGAAAGCGCATCTTCGCAAAACTCTCATGTTGCCTCTATTGATGACAATGAAATATACATCGATGTTGTTGGAAGTGGAAATAAAAAAGGGAATGTTTATGGTCTTGGTGTATTGAGCAAAAGGTTTAATAGTTCAACAAGTCCTCACTCTGCTGCAAGTCAAGCTCCAGTAGTCCATCAAATAGAAGAAATGCGTGAGATTATTCAAAAGCTAAATGATGAACTTATGACAAAACGTGTCAAGGAGCGGACACTTGAAGAAAAGATGGAGTTATTGATGAAAACTCATGAAGAGCAAAGTGAACGCATGCGCAAACAAGATGAGAAGATGCAACTCATCCTACAACACATTCAAATGAATAATCCCGCATCAGGCTCTTCAGATCCTACTACCAGTGGACATCATAAAGGAGACCAGAGTAGAGATGACAGTTCAGAAGAAGATTAGTTATATGTTGAATTATATCATAGATTTGACTCTTTTAACTAGTTTTCAACAGTTTTAGTTGTGTAGTATGATTTACCTTTAATTTGAGCACAACTTCTTCTTAAACTATGTATTTGAAGTTCATTACAATTTAGCTTGATTGAATTTTGAGTATCTCTATAAGCAGGTCTGGATTTTTTTATAAAATAGTCAAAATACCATTTTAAATAGGTATTAATAATACAAATAAAAATAGCCACCGAACTTGATTTGGTGGCTATTTAGCCACCGAAATCAAATTTGTCGCTGTAGAAGTCTCCATTTAGCCACCAAAATAGTCACCAAAAGATTTCTTTTTAGCGACCGAAAATGGTGGTCGCTATCACCTTCTAATTCAGCCACCGAAATTTGGGTAGCTAATTTGGGTTTTGAATTTCTGTGACCAAATTTTTTGCGACCGATTTGGTCACCGAAATTTCGGTTGCTAATTTGGTTTTCGAATTTTGGTGACTAAATTTATCTGCGACAAATTTAGCAACCGAATTTTCGGTTGCTAATTTAGTTTCTAAATTTTGGTGACCAAATTCCCTGCGACCGATTTAGCCACTGAAATTTCGGTTGCAATTTAGCGACCACTTTATAATTCGGTCGCTAACGGCTTTGCGATCAGGGTTTTCGCTTCCATCTGTATTTGGTGACTGTTTCGGTCGCAGATATGATTAGCGACCGATTATAGTGATTTTAGCGACCTAATTTGGTGGTCGCTAAAAGTGATTTTTTTTGTAGTGTGATATTCAACACCTTTTTTAGTGAACTGAAGTTGGATTTAGTTTTTTTTAGATCTTGAGTCATATGATTGATGAAATTATAAGTTATTTCAAATAGAATTTATTTTATTTTATTTTAATTGTTAATATGCAAACAAGTTTGTCCTGGTTCTTAATTTAGACATGGATAATGTATACATATACATTGGACAATTGAGAAATAATCATCTATATATAATGGAAATTTTATCTCAAATAAATTAATTAAAAAAATATCATCAATTTTAAACTATACTAAATAATTTGTGTTATAAATTAATTAATTTTTTATTTTTTTTCAGTACTGAACAAAATTAGTTACTTAAATGTGAAACGTTTATAAAATTAAGAAATATATATATAAAAAGGGGAGTGTTGCAGTTTTCTATTTCGTTAGTTATATACTTCAAACTCTTGGTTCTTCTCCAAAATTTAAGAGCATGTGATAACATTATAATTTTAATTTTACTTTTTAATATTTATAATTTTTTGCATTACATATTTTTATCTGAATTTTAAATCATTCTCTGTAATTAATTTTTCAGTTTATTAATATTTTAAAATGTTTAACAATAACTTCATATTCATAATTCTTAGTTGGAGTTGTTAACCTAATTGAGAGATATGCAGTAATGTCTAATATAAGAGTTTTTATAAATAAAAAAAAACAAAAGCTTTATCTAGTTTAATTTATTTAAAATCTGCAAGAACCAAATAATAACGTATTTTGAAAAGTTGAATTTGAGTGGAATTTGGAATTTGGTCCCTTTTTCCCTTTTCCATCAACGGAATATATTTTATATCATATCATGCCGACATATCTAATTTTCTTTACGCCATCTCTATCTTCTTATATATATTCTCATTTTTTTACTATCTTATTTTCATATATGACATTTTTTTAAATAATTTTATCTTAATTTTTGAAGTAAAGTAATGTTAATTATGAATTGTAATATTAAGTGAATTAACATATTTAAAAGGTTACGAATTTTGAACGTCGTATTATTATATATAGTTTATCAAAAACAGTTATTAACCTTTTCATTTTAAATTTTAAATTTCATTTTATTCATAAAATATTTTGAAAAATTAAATAACATTTTCAAAGATAAATATTGATCAAAAAATTATTTTGATATTTGAAACAATTATTCCATGTAGAAAACAAATTATATAATTCAAATTAATATAAAGTAAATATCTACAAAACAAAAATAATAGCAGTTTGTAAAAATTGTTAAACTGTTAAAATTTTAATAATGAACATTTTGTACAGATTACGTTTTTCTTATAATATTAATAATATTATTATTATAACAGTGACAATAGTATATCAACACAATGATAATCGCTTCTAACTTTTTTTTCATAAAGAATTAATTCAAATTGAATTTTTTAAATTAATATATGAGGTAATTTTTCATTATGAATAATTATTTGAATTTAAAAAACAATTATTTAAAAGGTAAAATTGTAAATAAAAATAGAAATATTCCCTTTATTATTATATAGATAATAGATGTTAAAAAGTAGTTAAATTGAAATAAATTAATTTATTGTAGCATTGCATATGTAATTAATAATACGTTGTGTAATAACATGTTGCTTTCTTGTTTCACTCTCTCACGTATTACAAGGTCAAACATGTTGTATATAATAGTTTACAACACTTTACTACCTACACCTTCTATGGATTTAAATATATATATATATATATATATATATATATATATATATATAAAATTCATTATAATTTATCTCAATTAATGTTAGTAGGTGAGTTATTGATCTACAAGTCAATTACGGATTTGAGTTTTTATAATATTAATTTTATTTTCTAGATCATTCAAAATGGTTCTACACAACTCACTTTTATGGAAAAAAGAAGAAAGTAGCTTAATATAAAAATGTGGTTTGCTTTAATCATATATGGTTTCTTGTCATTTGAGCTCAATTATTTTTTTCAGCAACAAACTAATATATATTAATATTGGTATAAGGAGTAACAACTTGCATAAATATAAAATAGCAAAAACTTTGTAAATAGCATATAACCACCAATCAATCAATATATATATATATATATATAATACATTAAATTTAAATTCATTTCACTAGATAGAGTATTTCAATTACATTCACTTTTTAAAAATTATTTATTAAATTAAAATGCCAATCAATAACATTTTTTAGTTGATGTTATTCGAAGTTATATTTTTATTAAGTTCATCAAGATTTTTAAACTAACTTGAACAATGATTTATATCTTGGTTAACGAGGTTATTTTCAATTGAAGATAAAACCATAATTATTTAAGTAATATATGTTGTTGGTCGATTTCTTTTTTATTTTCAATTAATATCAGTTGAAAAATTTATCCAACCAGCATCAGTCAGATCAATAAGGTTGGCCAAAAGTCTCCTTAGTTGATAATATTTTTTTTTTTGCTGTTCTTACACGAAAAAAAAACTTCTAACATCAATAGAAAAAGAACCCCTCATATTGACATTGTTAATGTTGACTAAGAAAATTACAATTGCTTAAAATAAAATAAAAAATAACTTTAATTATGTCAAATGAAAAATAATATTAACTGACTTTAACATGAAAAATAATACATGTCGTGATAACGAGTTTCGACCTCAATTAAGCTGATGATATGTGGAGATAATGAGTTATCAATCTCAATTGAACTGATGATATCTTAATCTAGTATGTTATAATCTTTACACAATTAACAATGTCTAATAAATGTAGAATATGGAAAAAATACATAAATTTATAAAATTTTAATTTCTTTTAAATTTTCTTACTTAAATAATATATTTATCATAAATTTTTTATAATTTTATACAAAATTAACTTATCATTAGAAATTATCTATCTAAATAAATACTCAAAGGGTACATAACTTATTTTACCCTCCTAGTCCTTTTGTATTTATTAGACTCTTTGTTGTCAAGTCATCCAAGATAGAGTAAGTTTGGACCTAGATTGGATCAAGTAATCCAAGGTCTCCTTATAAAAAAAATCAACAGAATCTCACTTCCGACCAAGTCGACCTAAGTCCAATTCTGGTTTATTCGACTTGAATTCACATTAGGCTAAGTTGGACATGCCCACATCAGACTGAATCAGGTTAAGACCAAGTTGGGCCAAGTCAGTGAAGTCCAAGTCAAGTAAGAATGAATTATATCTTTATCGGACTAAGTCAGACAGAACTTAGATTGGACCAAGTCAACTTGCGTCCATGTTAAGTTAAGTGAACCTGTTTATATTGGGATAAGTCAAGTTGGAGCAATGTCAACTTAAGTCAGGATGTGATCTAAATATAAAAGACACTTTTTTTTTTCCATAAAGAGTATATTCGTCACTCCAAACACAACATTAAAAGATGAAATTCATTTACTAGGAAAAAAACAACTTTTAATGTTAACGAGACAATTTCATAAAAAGGAGAAATAAAATATTTATAAAAAAAAAACTATTATTATATTTGCAATATAATTTAAGAAAAGACAAATAGACAATAATAAAATAATTTTAACATTTTCTTAATTTTATAAACGTGTGTGTGAATCAGAAAAAATGGGGGACCAGACCCTCTAAACTATGAAATAGTATCTCTGTCCACTACCAACATGTTTGGTAAATATTTATGATTATTATATAACACAATAATAGTATGTGATGCACATGACCAAAACATTTAGTAGTTTTTGGGAAAGGTAGAAATCAGCAAAATGAGTTTTAATTTTCAATAAATAGTTATTTTATACACAGTTTCAGTTACAAATTAAGGTACTTGAGAACACAACTGCACTAGATGTACCTTGGTTGGATGAAACATATTAAAGTCAAAAGTAAATGCAAGAAATAGAGTAGTGTCCAATTCAAAGTGTTGAGCTGCATCATTCTATTTCTATATCTATTTTCATCAAATTTCCAAACCCTAAAAAAATCACCTCAATTAATTAACACCTTCTTTATCTTCTTCCCTATATTTAGCTTAATCATCTCCAAAAATTCAATTTCCCATCAAAAAACTAATTTGGGTTTTCCTATAAAACTTTCTGAACTCACCCTTTGTCTCCTTGCCCCCATGGCCAAACGCAAGGAAAAAGATAAAACCGTTCTCTCATAGAACCTTTTCATCCCTTCTTTCTTCAGAAACACTAACGAAAAATCCGCACCATAAAACCGTGTGGATTATCGTTAGAATCTGATTCGAAGAAGAAAGAAGGATAAAAGAGAACAACAATTTTTTTTTAGAAATAACTATAACTGATTCCGTTAGGCAGTTAGGAAACGGTTATGTCAGTTATGTCCAAAAGGGTTGTTTTCCGACCGGTGGTGTCTCACCGGCGAAGGTCGCTTCTGCGGCAGAGCGGGGGCTTCCCGGGGTCGGGGACGCGGATGGGGGAGGCTGTGGGTGGCACCGCCGCCGTGTGCTGCTGCTTCTCGTTCGGGCTGGCGAACATGGTGTATCTGGCCATGTACAAGTTGCCGGCGAGCCTTTACCAGAAGATGCTGCGGCGGAAGCGGCAGAGGCGGCTGCAGAGCAAGAAGGAGGGGCTGGAGGCGGCTGCGGATGCGGATGCGGCGGCCTCGCACGTGCGGCGGTGCACGTGCGGGTGCTGCGACGACATCATGGGCGCGGGGCGGGTGTACCCGCTCTGCAGCGACGACGGCGTGGACGTGGCGGCGGTGCGGCGGCTGAGCGAGGCGGAGAAGGACCCGGAGTTGTTGGAGCTGGAGAAAAAGATGTGGGAGATGTTTTATGAGTCTGGATTTTGGAGAAGCCCTTCTCAGATAGATCATAACGTTATTGCTGTATCTGTTTCTGCTCCAAATAATCTTCCAGATTCTTCTGTGAATTGAATCCTTCATTCAACCTTGTAACATCAATGAACTTTTTTCATTAGTTAGTGTTGGAATTATCCTCAGGTAGTGTTCATCTTTTTTTTTTATTACATGAACACAACAAGGTTGCTTCATTTCATTGTAATTATCAAATAATTCTCTCTTCTTCACTTCTATATGCTTCAAGAGTTAAATCTTAAAAAATAACAATAATAATAATATTAATAAGTATATTTCCTAGGTTGAAGTTAGCTTTTCATAATTTAATTTATGCATTAAAATAACTAATGTAGAAATTAAAATATTCTTCTAATTAAATGATGAGTCAGCTTTAATAAATATTATTGTATTAGTAGTTATCAATAGTTTTCTAAAAGACTAACAATATCATAAATATATATAAATTATATAAAATTTTGTATTTTGTATCAACTAGGGGATCCACTCCCCTTAGATCTCGACTCGGGTTTGTTCCCGTATGTCAATATAGTTCCATATCGTTCAGGAATCGAGGCCAATGGCAGTTTATATACTCCCTCCTCCCTTCACCCTTTGAGGCACCTTTTAAAGACAAAACCATGACGAAACACTAACCTCCAAAGTGGACAATACCTCGGATGCGGTGATTGACTCTAGCGATGTTGTCCAACGACTTGAAGTCGGAACAATGATGCCCACTGTGGGGCCGAAGAGGCTCCTTCGCCCTTCAACTAGGAGGATCCAGGTCGAAACAGTAAGTATTTTCCGTTTTGAAAGTTGGTGATCCGTTACAATTTTATCTTTAAAATATGTTTTAATAGATTGGAGAAAGAAATAGTCAGTAAAATATCATTGGTGTCGACTATTGAGTAATGTAAAACTATATTAAGATAAGTTTAGTTAAAAGAATTTATTTTAAAAAAATTAGCCAAACACATATCATATATTGTTTTAAGTTTTGAAAATACAAAAACATGGTTGGAAAAGAAATGTTATTGAAAACATGTGCAACAAATCTTGTAATTGAAGATAGGGAAGGAAAAAGAGAAGTGATATATAAGATTGATAGTGTGATCTAGAAAGATGAGAAAAAAGATATGTAAATATGTTGAAAATCTAATTGTACAAAATAATAATATTCTCTTGTCTTATATGGTGGTCCTATATTTATTCTTTGTCTCCTCCCAATTCATGCAAAAGCCTACAAAGGTCAGGGTCCTTCTGAGCCACTTCAAGTAATTTACACCAAGTGAAACAAATCAAAAACTTGCAGGTAAAACTAATACATTTATTGTTGGTAACAATAAATAATGTTTCATTATATTCAAATATTTTAAATTATAAATATATATTATACAGAAAAATAGTTACGTAACTTTATTAAAAATGACCCACTTTAATTATTTCAACTTATAAGACAAAGGTAATGATGTCCTCCATATAAGAGTTGGTCACATCTAAGCATTAAAATGAAACTGCAGACCACAAATCAAGACACAAAAAGAACTTCCAACAAAATTAATAATTTTGTTTTCGAATGGTTCTACATTAAATAATATGAAAAAAATAGGAAATAAAAAGCTATCATAAAAGCAAACATGCAAATCCTAATTCCTATTTAGTATAATTGCAGGTCACTTATATGATTCTCGAGTCCTTCAATTTGATTGTTTAGGTGATGAAACCTTGCTACATAGAATTCATGGTGAAATTAGTGACGAGTTGCAAATAAATGATAACATGTGTTGTTCAAAACAAAAAGAAGTGGATTAGGATAGACAAGTTGAATTACATGTCACATTGGATCATTGTTTTGAGTACCACTAATTTCAAATTTAGGTTAAAATGCTTTAGTGTCTTGAGCATTTTCTAGTTCAATAAAATCTTTAACCTCATCCTTTAGTGACCAAGAACCATTATGCTTTTCAAAAGCTATTTGTGGAGAGTCACATTTGTGATTTCATTGGTTTTATGAAAAATGTAAAACAACCTCTCCTTCCACATTGACCTTGAAGTGTTTCAATATTTTTTAGACAAGATATGAAAACCTATACTTTGAAACCTCTTTGTCTTAAACATGCAATCCTTGAAATCCAGTTGATTTTGAGTTTTTTCTTCAAACTCATAATGTTATAGAAGTACAAGGTCATCTTGATTTAGCATAGCATAATTGTTCCTCTTAGATAATAGTCGCGAACTCATTAAAGCTTTAGTACTCCAACATTAAAGCTTTTAATATGACTTTGGATCATTGGAGTGATTGTTGAAGAATTTTGTTAAAGTTCTCTACTACTTTAGTGATGCCTTTGCTGACTTGTACTCCTTCATAAGTCAAACTTAACACGAAGACTCACCGTTTCTTAAGAAGATCTTGACACACTCACATCTAATTCCTAATTTTGTATGTTCATTTTCATATAGTCAAAAGAATTGAGTAACTACATATAACCTTACATACTTTGAATGTTATATTGAGATAGTCAATCAATGTTGTGCATTACACAAAATCCAATTTAAATCAAAATTAAGTTTCTACTCTTGCATCAGAGATCTCACAATGCAACCTAATGGGTTATTATGATATTATTGGGATTAAAATAGGAGTTATGATAGATATCTTTTGAGATATTTTTTTCTTGTTTTAGTTTTTGAATTTAATGCAATTATATGATTAGGGGTGCAAGAATTTAGTGACTAAATTAAGATTTTATGGTGCGTATGTTGTGAAAATATTTTTTCTTAATTCAGTCGTTCTAGTTTCTATAAATATAGCTGAAAAAGTTGTGATGAGAAGGAGAATTAGGCATTTAATTTAGAGTTACATAGCTGAAATGTAATAAAAATTTAGAATGACATAGTTTTTTTATTTATTATCAGCATAGAATAAATAAAATAAAATAAGACAATTTAGAGTATTTTAATTCTTATACAGACACTTCAGAAATGTTCCAACTCAAATACAGAAAGTGGTCAAACTAATCTGCACAAAAATGTTCCAAATCTTATACAAACATTTCAGAAGTGTTCCAACTCGTATACAAAAAGTGATTAAACTAACCTGCACAAAGATGTTCCAAATCTTATATCGACACTTCAAAAATGTTCCAACTCATATACAGAAAGTGATCAAACCAACCTGAGATCGACTAAAATGACATGCATGATTGGAATGAGTGGAGAGGGAGGAGGTAATAAATTGATGCATGTGTATGCAGCATATGTAGTGGCAAAAGACATAGTGGTGTATAGCAGTGGAGTGGTCCAAAACACAAACTGAGTGAGTTTGAAATTGAAGAGAAGAGAAGGGTTGTGTCAGTGCTTCTTATCAGAAAATAATTTCACAGTCTAAGCTATAGGACATTTGGGATGACATTGATGGTCTCATTCCCATCTCAGACACTTCACTTTCCCTCTCTGCACTTTCTATATTCATCTTCTCCACCTTCAAAACCTTTTTCATAATCAAATTCAATAACTTAAATCCACTCAACTTATACAACAATCAAGATAAAACTATTTAATCATTAAAAAAAAATTATGAAATATAAACTAATTTTATAGAAAAAAAATAATTAGTTGTTATAGTGATTAAATTAGATATCATTTTAGAGATTAAATTTTTTATTTTATTTTTAAAGTAGTTTCTATTATTAATAAATAGTTTCTAAATTGGTTTCTAATTAGCTACCAAAATTTTAAATTTGGTAGCTAATTAGATACCAATTTAGAAACTATTTATCAGTAATAAAAAACTAATTTAGAAACCAATAATTTTGTTACTCTCTAAAATGGTCTTAAATTTAGTTACTATAACAACTAATTATTATTTTTTTTTCTAAAATTAGTTTCTATTCTCCTGTAGTGGATGATGTCCGAATGTTTAAAGGGCATGGCTTTCTGAGTTAAATGGTAAACATGAGTTTTGTTCGTCATTGATGTTTTTGAAAGTTATATACATACACTAAAAAAAATCATTAAATAAAAAATAATTTTAGAAATCAAAATAATTAGTTGCTATAGTGACTAAATTATATACCATTTTAAAGACTACAAAAAATTTATTGATTTCTAAATTAGTTTTTATTATTGATAAATAGTTTTTAAATTGGTATTTAATTAACTACCAAGGTTTTAATTATCAATTATTTATATTCTAAATTTGGTAGAAAAACATTGGTAAGTAATTAGATACTAATTTAGAAACTATTTATCAATAATAAAAACTAATTTAGAAACCAATAAAGAAACCAATAATTTTTTTAATCTTTAGAATGGTTACTAACTTAATCACTATACCAACTAACTATTTTTTGTCTCTAAGTTTGTTTCTATTTAATGATTTTTTTTTTATTGTAGTGATATATAATTAATATTTTTAATAGTTGAGATATCTCTACAGTATTTCATATTAATTTATTATTTGAAAGTTATACAAATATATAATCACGTTTTTATAATAGGAAAATATCCCACATTAATTCAGTTCATAAAGAAAAAAATCTTAAATCCACCTACTACAATTATTAAATTTTTGCCCTAAGTTTTTAGTACAATTAATATAATTTTTATTATTTAAAAATATTTCTTATTTAAACTATTGTTACATTAATTTTTTATCATGTGTAATTTGCACATTGCATCTGGTAATTAAATATTTGTTACTCTCAACTTGTAATGTTAATTTTTTTTTATATGAATTGTATAGAAAAAGAAAAAGTAACTCAACAAATATTAAAGATAGTACAATAATTAATAATTGCGTCTGTAAGATTGAAAGAGACAATAATAGGTAAAATAGAATTAAGAAAAATAAAAAATGTGTTAAAATATTAGAAATAATAATGAAAAAAATAAAAATAAAGTACAAGTTACAATTAAAGTTAACTAAAGTTTTTTTTTTTGTTTTTACTTTTTTATCAGCAAAGTAAAGTTAACTAAAGTAGTTTATAACTATAAGTTAAAAGTTTTTAAAATAAGCTATTTTAAAATGGTGGCAACAAAATTTTCATGCTGATAGAAATAATTTATAAATTAGTCAAATAACCTAATTCTTAGAAATTTATAATTAGTTTAATTTTTAGATGATCCAAAACTTATGTGTACATGAACGTCCTAAGTTAAGACAAAATTGATGAAATTTTGTAAGTATATATCTTTGAGTTTTGAATTATTTTAATTATGATAAACTTCCTGAATCCAACCCACTTAAAATTTTAAATATTATATATGTGTATATAATTTAAGTAAATACTAACCAGTTCCTTAAAAATATTAGTTATTTTTAAAAAAAATATTATATATGTACTGTTTTTATAATTTTTAAATATATATTTTCATATAATTGTATAATTCCTTAATCAACATGTTAACCTTTTAACTCTCAAATTTTAAAAATTATATACTGCAACAAATCCATTTTTAGTGTCTAAAGCTTCATAGATATGCACTTTTAATCTCAATAAATTTGTAATTGCAAATTTAATCTTCTAATTTTTCAAAATTAATTAATTTCAATCTAATATTGATATATAATATAATTACTTATAATAAATAATATATATAAGTGATAATAATGTCAATTATTCATATATTAATAATAAAATTTATGATTAACTTTAATTCATATCATTCTGACAAATATGTTGACATTTTCTATTAACAACCCACTAAAGGTAGAATACAATTATTTAATTTTAGAAAATAAATAAACAAATTTAGAATTAAACTTTTACATTATTAAACGTAGATTTAAGTCTGTTCTGAAAGTACTATTTGTCAACCACTTCTAAGAAAAAAGATGGCTTTATTAAGTATGTGTTTGAATAACCTCTTAATTAATTTTGACCTTTAACACCCGATTCACAAATAAAGAAAGAAAAGTAAAAACTAGTATTTATTGTTTGTACACGTCTCTTAAATAGTATGTCCATATCGGACACATATATCGGACATCAATACTCGTATAACACACACTTGTAAGACACATTAATGAAGTGTTCAATTTAAAAAATACTGATTCGATGACAATTGTAACATGATTCTAAAACAATTTTAAAAAGAATAAATATCTTTATTTTCTAAAAAATAAATTTATTATATAAATATTTATTATGATTACAAAAGAAAAATATAAATCTTTTTAATCAACAAAGAAAAATATATGCTAAAAAAAATAATCTATACATAAATTTTTATTGTCAATTTATATAATTTATAATTATATAGATTCTTCTCCGATATTCTATATATACGTATTTATATTTCTATGTTTTTGTCGTGTGTCCGTATAAGTGTGTAAGTGTTTGTGGTATATATTATTGGTTTAAATATGAAATTTGAATTAAAATGAATTTTAAAATAATTGAATTTAATAGGAAAACTCTATTAACCTCGTAATGAGAGACAAGTTGAAGTGACAGAAAAAGCATAGAAAGAAGAAAATAAAAATGGCAGCATCAGACATTATTGTAAGGCGGAGAAAGGCTGAAAAGTGAGCCTTTCATTGATAGGGTGTGGGGTCTTTTTTCCAATACACGCACATTTGTTTTGGTAGACAAATCCACCAAACATCCAACAAGGTAAAGTGTAACTCTCACCCTTCGTTTATTCTTCATCACTTCATCCCAATCTCTTGCATTCTCTGATTTCTCATTTCAGGATTTCATCCTCTCTTCTCTTGGCTCCTTCCCTCCGTTTCTTGAGCCCTTTTTCGTTTCTGGGCCTTTACCTATTCTCAATGGAGGTAATTGATTGATCTTGCCATCTTTTTATCAAATTTCCTGTCTTTTTTCCTCTTTCGTGATTCCTTGTGCAATATCTGGTGCAAAGATTGGTGCTTTTTAATCTGGGGTTGGTTGGAGTTGCCCCCTTTTAGTAATCCTTTTCTTTGTCGTGTTGTTGCAAAATGTTTTGATTCCTCTTTCTTTTGTTGGATTTTGTTGTGATCTCACTGATGATTCTTTTGCCTTTTCTTTTTATAATTATGGAAGTTTATCAAATGTGAATGAACATGATCAAACATGTTCCGGAAGGATAGGGTCGCGCTCTCAATTTTCCTCAACATCGAGGATTGTGAGGAAATTGCAACAACGAACAGCAATTTAAAACCTTGTTGATAATGTGTGTGATGATGTTATTCTTGTTGTTTTGTTTTTAGTTTAAAAAGTATGTGAAATAGAATTCTTTGGTAACTTTCTACAATGAGGTTTTTATAATCTGTGCTGAGCTGAGGGTTGTGGTAACAACAAATCAGATCGATGGATTGTGCATTTAGCTCAAACTAGTTGAGATTTTGGTAAAGCAGAATTAGGCTAGTATTATCACTGCATCATTTTCTTTTCTCCCTTCACCTGGTTCGATAGGTAATTGAGGAATAACCTGGATTTTATGTTTACTTATTGAGACTGCTTATAATGACTCAAAATATTTCATCTTGACTCTGAGAACTCTGAAATATTAAGGTGCCGGAAATGGGAGGCAAGACCGAAAGTCACATGACATCGGCGGCAGCCTTTGTGGAAGGGGGGATTCAAGAAGCATGTGATGATTCTTGCAGCATATGCCTTGAGGAATTTTGCAAAAGTGATCCTGCAACTGTAATATGCAGCTTATGTGCTTTCTTCTAATCTTTTCACAAATAGAAGTATAAGCAAGGATGGCTTCATTTGAAAAACATTTGTTTACTCCTTTTCCTTATCTTTCTTTTCAGGTCACTAATTGCAAGCACGATTTCCATCTGCAGTGCATTCTTGAATGGTACATTCTAATACTTTTCATCTGTTTTTGATAAAACTTAGAATTTTAATTTAATTTTTAGCACTATATTCTCAAAGAGTAATATTTTATGTCTTGTCATTTGGTTCCTGAATATTAAAATTGCTTCTAGTTTTCAGCATTAACAAGTTCTCACTCACATGAAAAGTTAGAACCAGAAGTCATTTGTATAAATTGTACGTTAATTCTTAATTTCTTTAAGTCCTGAGTGGGGGATGGGGCAAGGGGGGCAAAATCCGGGCATGGGAAGGGGTAATTGACCCGCAAATGTGATCACGACAAGTTCTCTTGGCACTTGACTTGATCATATTGGCTATTTTGACTGGAGAATCAATGGATTACCCATTTTTCTAGTCTAAATCTTACTCACCTGTATGCTACAATTCAATCAGAATTGGACTGTACCTGACAGCTGACATGATCTGGTGAACTGGTGTGGTGTTACCAGCTTCTGTTCCATGGTCACATGATGACAGTTTATGAAGTTTGCATCATCACCAAATTTAATTTTTATGGGATAAAGAGACCTCCAAGGTATTCAAACTGTAGGCTTCTTGGTGCAAGGGTTGACATTTATTTCTTTGCTTAAGATCACAAGGTGGAATCATGATTGTGTTGGTCAGAGGAGCTGTAACTGATGCTGCAATATAGTGTAGAATATATTCAATATATTTATGTCAGTAAAGACATATTCTTTGAAAAAATTGAATATATTTAATTATTCATCATCAATCCAAGACTCAATTTTCAAATGTGTTATTTTTTTACAATTACTGATGAATCACCCTTTATATTTTTTCACCCATTTAGATGATGTGAAAGTCTACATATCTCCAAAACAAATTGTTTTGACTCCAGTTGAATTTCTTAACTGTTAATTGCTTCCCATTCTAGTTCAATGATTGATTCAGTGTTCAGAATATTGGTCTGATTATGAATTCCACAAATATCCTTACTGCTTTTTTTTACACACATTCTAAAATTTGGTATGTCGTGGATTTAAATTCTATAGAGTTTTCCACATAGTACAAATATCAGTAATTCCTATGCATTATGGATAGATGGGATTTTTCCAAAATTTTAACTATAATTTTTAGACAAAGTGCTATACTACTAGTACTAACCACCAACAAAGTTTATAGCTCTAGCTCCTATGAATAAAACAAAATGGAAATAAGAACTTTTGAAATAATTGAGGAATATGTTTGTCTCTCTCAATCTGTGTTGTGTGTGTGTTGTCTTGATTTTGTATATGACTAATAGCCATGTTTACTGTTGAAAATATTGTTGCCTCTTCCAAATATATTAATGGGTGGGAAGTTTCTAATCTCAAAATATGATTTTGGCAGCTGGTGAGAACATTTGAGTTTAAAATGGAACATTATACCACTGTAATAGTTACTGGCTGTTGTTTGTATGCAGGTCTCAGAGAAGCTCTCAATGCCCTATGTGTTGGCAGGCTATCAGCTTGAAGGATGCTACCAGGTAGTCCAGGATTTTTCTTCCTGTGACCTACTTTATAATTAATTTCATGATTATATTCTTAAACTCGAATGAATTTCATGGCAGCCAAGAACTGCTCGAGGCAGTAGAGATGGAGAGGAGCTTGAGGGATACCCCATCAAGAAATGCTGCAATTTTTCATCATTCAGAAGTTGGTGATTTTGAATTGCAGCGTGTCAGTCGTCTATTTTATTTTTTTGTCCTACATCTTAACTGTCAGCACATCTTATTCCACCATCTATACATGCTATCAATTTTCTTTCTTGTGCAGTTACCCATGGGACATGAGTCTGATATTGAAGAGCGGATCATTCGACATTTAGCTGCTGCAGCATCAATGCGAAGAGCACACCTTCTCGGCCAGAGGGAAAGTCATCGATCTAGGTCATCTGCACATGGCCATCCACACTACTTTGTGTACTCAACTCAGCCTAGTGCACCTCCATCAGCTGCTGGAGGGGGAAGTGAACCAGCTGCAATTCCTGCTGGAAATCCATCGGCTCCTCTTATATTTGATGGAACAGAGCAATCATCACCGGAGCAGATGCCTCTATTCCAAACTAGGGGTTCTTCTTTGACTTCTGGCTCTTCAGTCACGACAACAAATCTTCAAGGATTTCACTCTAATCATAGGTAGTTAGACCTTATTATTTATTTACTTGTGATCCTTATTAGTGTGTGATCATGTGAAGTTATACATTGTATATTTACGTGTTTGTAGAAGCTTTGCCTCTCATTCCTTGCCTGCAAGCCATGATGAACCACAGCCATCACAGCCATCAGAACAATCATTCTCAGATTCTCTCCTTTCCAAATTTAATGCAGTGTCCATGAGGTACAATTCATAGAAATCATGTGTCAGCAAATTCTATATGTTAAGTTGACTTATCAAGTGAATTTTCTTGTGACAGATACAAAGAATCAATTTCAAAGGGCACAAGGGGATGGAAGGAGAGGCTGTTCTCTCCTAATTCTTCTGTGTCAGAACTTGGTTCAGAAGTTAGGAGAGAATTGAATGCCAAAATTGCTAGTGTGTCCCGATTAATGGAGCGCCTCGAAACAGCAAGAGAAAATAATAGCGCCGCAGGCACTTCTTTATCAAATCATTCCATTGCAGAGACAAGCAACCAAAACAATGTGGAAGTTCGTGGAGAGAACTCTTTTCGTGGCAGTAATACTCCTGCTACATTTTCTGCTAGCCCAGATGCAAACTGAGCTCTAGTTTACTTCTATGAATGCATCTTTGCTCAGCATATCATGTTTGAAGGTGAGCCTTGATCTTGGTTTAGACTTTTTTCCTCAGAACAGAATCAGTGGAGATTTCATCCAATTTATTAACTAAGTTTTAAGGTTAATAATTTTTGTGAACTATCAGTGCAGATATTTTACACTATCAACCAATTAAAATCATCATTACTATAACTTACAAAAGTCAACTAGTCATTTAGGTGATTTATTATTGAAAGACAGAACTTTTTACACCAGAGGTTGTGTTTGATTATAACATATAAGCAATGTTTAGTGTGTATCAGATATAATTTTTCTGAAGTGAGTGTTTTTGTATTTTTTTCAGGCTAACTATTTGCTCAGAGATGACATGGTGAGGAATACTTGTTGATGGAAGTTATTGGCTTTGAGTAAGAAAATAGGATGTGAGGCACCTGTTCCTAAAGCTAAAAGCTTATGTATATATTATATGCCGGGAACTGTAGGGATTAAGTATTTAAGGTATAAACCAAGGGAGAAAGTGTTATGAATTTTCTCTAATCTTTTAGGTATATTACTATATATGTTCATAATATGAAAGAGATACTTTTTGGAGTCAAGGGAAAATAGATATCAAGAAGGCAACTTTAATTCTTGGTGTTTCTGCTACTTTAAGCTAAAGCTTTGTTTGGGATCATACTGTTGTGAATTAAAAGTAAAATCTTGGTATTCAAGTTTGACAATTTTTTACCTTTTATTTTAAATGATCAACAAAATGCACAAGTTATTTCGTATAGTTTTTTATTATTTGTCAATATTAGGGTTATTTTTTGGCCCTAATATTACTTCTTAATTTACATTTGTTTGTATTTATATATGGCAACACCTATCAAAGATATTATTTTGCTAACAAGTTGAAGTTATTTTACAAGTGGCGTTTGTTCACGCTTTATTTAGAAACGTTAGTAAAATTTATTTTTTCTGATGTTATGTTAGTTAAATTTGTGTTGTTAACGGTATTTTTTTGGTCAGTTTAATATTGATTTTTTTTATGCTAGTTAGATTTATTTTAGTTCCGATTATTTCTTTTGATTGTTAGATGTGGAGATTATCTTTTAATGTCATTATTATTATTGTTTTTTTTTTCTCCCTAAAGTTATTATTTTGGTCAATGTTAATAGAGAAAAAAATTTAGTTGACTTGGTTAAAAGATTGATTAAAAAATAATCTAATTAATTTTATAAAAAAATAATTTTAACCAATATCTAACAAAACACTTTGTTTAACATATCTTTATTTAATAAAGTTTTCAAGAAAAAAATGTGTATAAAAGCTTAGACAATTTCTGTTGAAGTATTAGAAGAAGATACAATATGAACACTTTATAGACACAAAATATGGGATGAAAACAAATTTACTAAGAACACATCCCAAAGATGAATATGATACACCACATCAATCATTAGAGTTTGTATCCTTAAAATGGTGTTATTAGAAGTATAGAAAATCATATAAATGTTGTTCTTATAACAATACTTTAAATGTAATAACAAAAGATATTTATAGTCAAAATGAATCCACAACATGCACGTTTCAGTTGTTGATTTAGAATATGTATAAAATGAAACTATAACATTTAATAGATCACATAGAGTTAACTACTTTTTCTATTACTTGAGTTTTCCATTCCTAGTCCTCCCTTTTAAAGGCTTTTATAGAAAGTTTGTGGACTGATTTCAAAACCTTTATATGAATCCACTAATTTCTAATTGAAAAAGTTATTCAAAATGATTTTAAAGCTATATTCAAATTTCTCTTATTTAGAGTTAATTATTTCTTTCACACAATACATATTTATCATAACACATATTTATCATAAGGTGTGAAGATTTGAGAGAAAAGTGTGAAGAAAGTGAGTGTGTTTGGATTTGAGTTATGTTAGTATGTATTTGTGAGAAAAATTTAATGAAGTTTGTGAGTGATTTGATGGTTTTGAAAGATTTTTTAATTTTTTAAAAAATGTATAAAATGTAAATTTACAAAATTATCCTTATATTTAAAAATATTTAATAAATAAAATACAAGATATTTTTGTGTAGATTTGAGTTAATTAAAATATTGTAAATTATTTTTTATATCCTTGAATAATTTATTTTTGTACTGTTGAATGATTATTTTCGTAAAAAAATAAGAGTTAATTAATATTGTTAAAAAATAAAAACAATTATCATAAAATTAATATTATCTAAGCATATACAATTTTATATTTATTTATACATTTTGAAAGATTTTTCTATTTATGAAATTAGATTATATATATACATAATCATGTAGATATTTTAAAGGATAAATTATAATAAAAAATATTATATGTAAAATGAATTGTACAATAAATTTAATTAAAAAAATATAGAACAAAATATGAAATATTATACAATATTATAAAAAAATAATATAAGTAAAATATATTATTGCATGAATTACACATCTATTTTATAAAAACTCTTCATTTTAACCCAACCTAATATATTATTATATTAGTTATAATTATTGAATGTTTCCCAACTTTTTTTCACTTCCCAATTCATTAATATATATATATATATAATATAAATATTTAAATTTACATAAAAAATATTAATTAATAAAAAAATAATTTTTAAATTATAAAATATATATTTTTTCATTATGACTAAAGCCAATACATTGAAATTTGACTATTGAATTATAAACTAAAACCCTCAATTCCTAATCTGGACAATGATTAAAAACCAATTTTATTTTTTTAAAATAATGATATAATTATACTTGTTATATTAGATGTGTAGAATAGTATTGTTATAATGTAAACCCAATCATTAAAAAAAAGTATATCACTTTTTTATTTCTAGTTCATGATAAGTGCTAATTAATTAAAAAAAAACTATTTGTCTAATTATAATTTTTTTTTTATTATTTTAAGATTGAAAATATAATAATTAAATAAAACCAAAATACATAAAAATGATAAATAAAAAATAAAGTGATATATTAAAATGTTATAATGATCACATATGCACATATATGTAAATATTTCTATCCCTTATAAACTCCAACCCTCAATCCCTAATTTGGACAATGAAACGGTTGTTTGCTTACTCTGTCGTCGTGAAGATGAACAAAATAAACTGAGGAAGACGCGTGAAACATTTTTGAACCCTAATCTTTTGCATTCCCCCATTTGTTCGTAATCGATGTTTCTCTTTCTTCTTTTTACTTCTTCTGTGACCCCTTTTTTTGTGCGTGCCACCGATTTTCGAGTTCAGTTGTACACGATGACTTGATTTATGCTTTATCACTTTAATATTGAATAAATTGGAACTTGTCTAGACAATTTTCTGGTTTTATCTGAATTTGTGTTAACTTTGTTTGATGAATGAATTGGAATAGAATAGGTTTTCTTTTTTTTCTATCTCTGTCTAGAAGGTTTGTTTTTACACTTCAGAAGAAAATGGCGGTTTCATTTTCTGTTGTTTCATACTCTTAAATTTTCGTTAGTGGGGTTCTCATAAAATGATTTAAAATATATTTTTTCTTTTGATGTTGTTTCTTTTGTATTACTAAGGTTGTGTTCGGTTTTCAGTTTGGGATGCTCCAAATTCAATTTGGAGAGTAACTCAGTTTGTAACATATTTGATTACCTTCAAAATCACATTTACGCATTCAAATTTGGCCTGTAAACTCAATTTTGTAGAAGCAAGACTTGTGCTACTTTTGAAAACTCAGTTTGCTGACTTAATGTTGCTTAAAACTTATGTTTGCAAACTTTAATCCAAACATGCAGTTTTAATTGTCAACGCAATGATTTCTTTTTTCCTTTCTCGGTTATGTTCTTTAACCGAATTACAATTGTGTTTTGTGAGTTTGAGTTTTATTGGGTTGAATTGTTGAAGGAAGTTATTCTGGTGTGCTTTGTGCATGATGCAGTTCTAGGTATTTGGTTCTGAAGCTTCTGTTCAATGGCAAAGGACAAAGCTGTTTCTGTCAAAGATGCCGTTTTCAAATTGCAAATGTTACTCCTTGAAGGCATTCAAAATGAAGATCAGTTGTTTGCTGCTGGATCTTTGATGTCAAGGAGTGACTATGAAGATATTGTAACTGAACGGTCCATCACAAACGTGTGTGGTTACCCGCTCTGCTGCAATGCTTTGCCATCTGAGCGCCCTCGGAAGGGTAAATACCGGATTTCACTGAAGGAACACAAGGTCTATGACTTACAAGAGACTTACATGTTTTGTTCTTCAAATTGTGTTGTTAGCAGCAAAGCCTTTTCTGGGATCTTGCAAGCTGAGAGATGCTCAGCTTTAGACCCAGAAAAACTAAACAATGTACTTGGGTTATTTGAGAATTTGAATCTGGAACAGACAGAAAATGTGCCAAAGGATGGAGATTTAGGTTTGTCCAATTTGAAAATACAGGAGAAAACTGTAACAACCAGTGGGGAGGTGCCTCTGGAGCAGTGGGTTGGACCATCAAATGCAATTGAGGGATATGTGCCAAAACCAAGAGAGCGTGAATCTAAGGGTTTACGGAAAAATGTTAAAAAAGGTGAGGATTTTCTGGTATTCTAGGTAATCGTGAGAAGCATAGACAATGAGATAGCCCGATTTTATTTCTTGCTTAGGAGTATCCTGTTTATTATCATGTTTAATCTTAGGCTTATGGATGATTATGACATAGACTGTGAAAGTGAAGTTTGCTTGTACATTGCAGGGTCCAAAGCTGGTCATGGCAAGTCAAATAATGATAAAGATTTAATTAACAGTGAGATGAACTTCGTGAGTACTATAATTATGCAAGATGAGTATAGTGTTTCAAAAGCATCCCCAGGTCAAACAGACACAACTGCTCATCATCAAATTAAACCAACAGCTGTAGACAGGCAACAAGAAGAAAAGGTTGGCCTTAAAGTCGTCAGGAAAGATGAGGATAGCATTCAAGATCTGTCTTCATCTTTTGAGAGTGGTTTACATTTAAGTGCCTCAGAAAAAGGGAAGGAAGTATCCAAATCATGTGAAGTTGTCGTCAAATCCACTCCCAATCTGGCTATTAAAAAGAAAGACGCCCATTCTGTTTCCATATCAGAAAGACATTATGATGTAGAAAAGAATAATTCTGCAAGGAAATCAGTGCAACTTAAAGGGGAGACAAGTAGAGTTACTGTTAATGGTGATGCTTCCACTTCCAATTTTGATCCTGACAATGTTAAAGAGAAATTCCAAGTAGAAAAAGTTGGTGGATTGTGTGAGACTAAACTCAAATCTTCCCTCAAATCTGCTGGAGAAAAGAAGCTTAGCCGCACTGTTACTTGGGCGGATGAGAAAATCAATGGTGCTGGTAATAAAGATCTTTGCGAGGTTAAAGAATTTGGAGATATTATAAAAGAATCTGAATCAGTTGGTAACGAAGATGTTGCTAATAATGAAGATATGCTACGTCAAGCATCCGCAGAAGCTTGCGCAATTGCATTGAGTCAAGCATCAGAAGCAGTTGCATCTGGAGACTCAGATGCCACTGATGCTGGTAATTACTGTTTCTCTTAAGAGTTCTGTATTTAAATAATAATTGGTTTCTAAAGGGTTTTTCATCTATCAATGAATCTTGTGCAGTTTCTGAAGCTGGAATTATTATATTGCCTCAGCCACATGATGCTGTTGAGGAAGGTACTATGGAGGATGCTGATATACTGCAAAATGATTCAGTTACTCTGAAATGGCCAAGAAAGCCGGGAATTTCTGACATTGATTTTTTTGAATCTGATGACTCATGGTTTGATGCACCACCAGAGGGTTTCAGTTTGACTGTAAGTTTAGTGAAATTTTGTAGAAACATGTCAATCTGCATTAGTTTTCATGGAATATTCTAAAGACACTTTGTGCTCTTTTTTTGCATAACTTTCTTTCAGTTGTCACCTTTCGCAAATATGTGGAATGCCATATTTTCGTGGATGACATCATATTCTTTGGCATATATATATGGGAGGGATGAAAGTTTTCATGAAGAATATCTATCAGTCAATGGGAGAGAATATCCTTGCAAAGTTGTCTTGTCAGATGGTCGGTCATCTGAAATAAAACAAACTTTCGCTGGTTGTCTTGCTCGAGCTTTTCCTGCACTTGTTGCTGGTCTTCGACTGCCAATACCAATATCCACCTTGGAGCAAGGGATGGTAGGAACTTGGAGTTATCTGTGTTGTTGTGGTTTATATTAGTACAATTGTCCATTAAGTCATTACAGTTCTATTATACTGGTCTGGTTTGGTTTTCTTACATTATTGGGACTTATGTCATATGTTCATAAGCTCCCTGGCAACAAAACATGCACAAAGTCGCACACACTCAAAATAAGAAATCAAAATTTGATGCTAAAATGGATTTTTTAGCTATGGAAAAATCATTATTAGGAAATGAGTTTAAGCCTAACTCATCCCTCACAAAACTGGTTCGTAAGGTGAAGTTTATTCCTACTTATATTCTGTAAATTGATTTTATATCTAGTTAATTAAGGCTATGAGTTGTAGATAGGGTTGAGATATAATCTTCATATCTGTATTGATAGTGGTCTTTAATATAACCCAATAAATTGTTTGTTTGTGGATGAGTTATATGTTAGTTCTAATGACTTTCTTGTAGGCATGCTTGCTGGAAACAATGTCCTTTGTGGATGCACTTCCAGCTTTCAGAACAAAACAATGGCAAGTGGTTGCTCTTTTGTTTGTTGATGCATTGTCCGTTTGTAGAATACCTTCTCTTATCTCATACATGACGGATAGGAGGGCTTTGTTTCACAAGGTGAGAGACCCTTTGTTTATATCATACTGACTTATTATTTTATATCTGTTATATTATAGAAGGAATCTGTTTGATGTGCATGAAGCATTGCATATTTATGTTGAATTGTAAATATATATAGGTCAAAAAGGGACAAACCCTTTTTAGGACACTGACCTTTTGATTAGGGTTGTTCAACTAACATTTAATATCTCCATTATTCATTTGCTTAATCTCTTTACATTTAAGATCTTTTGATCTGCATTTCCTTACAATTGTTTTGTTTTCTATGTATGGTTCTAATGAGAGTTCAGCAACATTAACCCCACACAAATTAGCCATCATGTGCATAATGTTGTTCTACTTCAGCTTTAGACTTGATGCCACCATATTTTATTATTCCATAACTTAGTTCATCTAGTGTGGTGCTCCTACCATGGCTGTGGACTTGAAATTATTGTTTACATTCCAATGGCTTCCCATCTTGTAATTCTAGACTAATTTTGATTTTTCTTTTAATTTGATTCCCTACGAGTATGAGTGTGTTGGGGTTGCAAAAATTCGTATATGACAGCTGGAAAAGGTTAATGATAATGATATATCATTTTCTTTTGTTATTTATCTCTTTTGTCATGTCAGATTTTGATATTTAATTTTGAACTATACTTTCAAATCTGTTAAGCATTGTTCTGGCATTGATTTGGTGAAACAGGTTTTGAGTGGTTCTCAAATAGGTATGGAAGAGTATGAGATTTTGAAGGATCTTGTAGTACCACTGGGCCGAGCACCTCATATCTCTGTCCAGAGTGGGGCATGACGACAAATAGACTAAATGTTGGACTTCCTCAATGATGACTTAAAAAATTACCTTTCAAATATATTGGAGTGGTTGTTCATAAAATATCAAACAACATGCAATGACAACAATATTAGACCTCAAGCAACACTGGAACCAGATTTCTCTATGTTAATGAATGTAAAATTGTGATATTGTTCTAAAATATTGTAGTTATAAAAAAATATATAAAATATTGTCCCTGAGTTAAATACCAGTTTGTATTATTTTATGCCAATCAGTATGTAGAAGGTTCTGAAGATGTCTATTGGATTTTCTTCTGAGGTCATGTCAGGATGGGGACAACTTCATAAAAAAAGTGACAAAATTCCAAATTCCTTTACTGAAGTGATGTCTATTTCTTAGGCTTCTTTCTCCCCCAGCCATATATTTGAAAGAAAAAAGGAAAGTATTTGATGACTGTGATCATAAATGAGCATTAGTATGGTCAATTTTGAATGAAATTGATTTTTGTAAAACTGATTCTTGTTAGAAAAATAATACTTAGACAATTAAAACAACCATATAGAGTAGGATATAATATGAATAAATTATTGATAAATTGATTTTAGTACCAAAGTGATACATGTTTCTGGTTTTACATTAAAAGCAATAGTAAAATTTTGTTCTCTTTTAATTTCAAATCAAATTTTTAACAACATTTTTATAATGTGAACCCAAACATGTAAATTAAATGATTCAACCTGAAATTATATGTACACTAACGTCATGTTTGGTTCTGTATTCAACATGGGAAAAGTGATCTAAAGAACCATAGTAGCAGTGTTTGGTTTTGTTAAACAAGGAAAAAAAAAGTAATTCTTGTTAAATTGATTTTAAAGTAAAACAATTTATGTTTGTGTGTTCTTTGAAAAAAACAGTTTAGCAGCAAAATTTGAGTTTTTTTCTTTAAAAGTTATTTTAATTCTGTTAATTATAATTTTTAAGTAATTCTGTAAGGTGTCTTTAATTTAAATAACTCTATGTTCTCGATGTATCACTGGTTTTTAATTATTTTTCTGTGTAGTTTTGTGTATAGATTAATTATGGGCAAAGTTGGAAACAAAATCGATAGTTGAATTTCATCAAATAAATTGATGCAATTTTTAAGCCAACGTGAGGCATATCTAAACGCAGGATAAAACTTAAACAAATCTAAAACAGTATTAAACTTCAGCAAATTGAAGTGGGAATGCTTGCCTTGAACATTGCTTACAAGTTCAATTTTTTCTTTTGAAGTTTCAGTTATCTTGCATGTTTTTCATCCTGGGAAGCAACTAATAGAAATTGTCTTTTAGTCAAAGTGTTTACTTAATCAGAGGGCAAAACACATGAACAGTTTGATAAATAATGAATTAACAAAATATTCATTACAAACAGCAACAGTTCAATATAACAACAAGCAACCTATCTTCAAATGCAATACAAGATTATAATGAACATGAAGCAACCTCTATATTCACAACAATAATGAAATATAACAAGGAGTCCTATGTTTATATAAATACTCTCCGGCTATATATATGAATCTACACTCCAACAGTAACCTCATATGATACAATCTCGGGTGTGGATGAATTTAAGACCAGTGCAACATTCTGAGCAAGCTCACTTTTGGATTCTAGCTCCATGTCATCTTGATATTCAGAATTGCTAACTGGTGGATCATGGCTTTCTTCATTGTTTCCTGTGCCTGCTTTGACATCTTGGTCCATTTTAGTAGACTTCACAGAATTCTTCTCAGTTTTCCCAATTGCAGTTTCCTGAGACTGCAGCTTGGCTTGAGTTTTTCTGATTGGTTTCTTTGAAATCACTTCTTTATTAGTACCCTTTACCTTTGCCTTGGTTGAATCATTCTGTTGCTGCTTTGCATGTGGACTAGAACAGTAATTATCATCTGAATGGTTCACAACATATCCTTTGTTCCTTCCAAGCTTTGGAGATTTTGGGCGTGTTATAGGTATCTAGTTGGTAGATAAAATGCATCAAAAGAATGAATATTAAAAGGTTCTTTAGCTAAGAATTACGTCCATAACATGAACCTGCTTTTGTATTACTATGACAGTGAGCTTATGTTGCCGCAAAAGGTTTATAAAAACAAATTTTAAAAGACATTAACAGCTGTGTGAACATGTGGTGGTTAGATTACCTTCTTCAATTCAACTTTTGGAGGAGGTTCCTTGTAGAAACTTGGCATTGGAGTGGCTTTGAATGTCATAGTCTTCCTCAATTGCTTGATCTCAGCCTCCTGGTTTTCCTGCCAGAAAATCAGAAGAAAAAAATGAATAAAATGTGATAACCTGGCTATGGGAGCTCAAACCACATGGAACATAAATTACTAAAGTAATTTAGTTTTTGGTTTTGACACCTTTGATTTCTCTTGCTGGTTAGTTTTCTCTGCTTCCTTTTCCTGAATTTTCTCTTCTAACTTTGAGAAGAACTGAGGGGAAAGGAGAAAATAGGATTAATATCTGCAATATTCAATATTTACATCAACAGGCTGCAAGATTTTAACAATCACCTCCTTCCTCTTTTCTGCTCTTTCTTCCAATCTGAAGGAAAATCCAGAACCACTGCTCCTCCTACGAGGAGTATGACTTCTGATACCACATAAACAAAATTTGATGAACATTTTAGCTAAGGAAAAAGAAGTATGACATTTTCATGATAAAACATTATTCAAATCCTAATGAGATTGGCAGATACACAAGGACAACATAGTGATCTGAGAGTAGTAGTTTCACAAATCATACGAAGTTGTGGAGTGAGCATCATCATCCTCTTTATTTGGTTTTTCAGTTTTTGCTGGGGTTGTGATCTGATCAACAGGTCTGCAATAAAGTAAAACACCACAAGGTGGTAATCCCTTCAGCAAACAGATATAGAATGTGGAGCAATCTCCTAAATGTATTTAGTGTTCTCTACAGTTGAGTTTACCATAGAATGAAATATATTGATAGAGAACCTTAACACCATAACTTAGGCAAAACATAAAGAAGAATCAAGCAAATCAAGGGAGGTTAAGACTTACAAGGATGCCTCAGATATAAGGCTCTTGGAAACCGCATTCACCGGAGAAGACTCACCAATCTAGTAGACAGAATAGAAGTCATGAACATGGAGACTAATGGAGAGAAGCTACCAAGCTACACAAGGAAAGGAACTGAGGGGTAAAATAGTTTCTGTACCTCGGAGCTTTTAAGGCTAGTCATGGATGTTAAAGAGGTCCTGTGGTTAGAATTTCCAGTGTTTTTCTCAGATTCCTTTGAGTTAACTTCATTGTTTGTCAGCCGGCTCGAACCACGAATGGAAGGCTTGGCTCTAGCCCCATTAACAAGCTTAGGTTCTGTTTTCACAAAAGTGCCATTAATGCTTTTCTTCATGACATCTCCACCAGCTGATTTGGCTGGGAAAGAAAGGCTCTTGGAGAGGTTTGGTCTATGTGTTTGAGGTGATGAAACTGTGGAGTGCAAATTGGGTTTCTCTTTGGTGGCAGATTTGTTCTTCTTTGAAGCAACACCACCTTTGCCACCATGTTCCTAACCATGTTCACGTGAATTAGTTCAGGTGGCATTAATAGTAATTGTAAATGATCAGTAACAGTTTAATTGAAGACACAATTCTGATACATAAAAGGTACCTTGGCAAGTTTTGAGTTTCTACTTGCTGTAGATTTGGGCCCTTCAACTTTTACAATGGATTCAGATGCCTCATTCTTGGTCTGAATTTCTACATTGCAACTGTTTTCAGCTTCCTTGTTTATATTCTCCTTAGTTGTTTCCCCAATGACATGTTTCTCGTCCTCCATAGCAACTCCATTTTCAGATTCCATTGTGCTACCAACAGTGACACAAAAGGTTGAGTTGAAAGATTAGAAGTAGTAAAAATTTTCTGAATCAAATAACTAAAGATTACAAACATGTATTTGGAAGTGTTTTTATGTCAGATCAGACTCTTGACCCCATTAAATTGCATAACTTCTACTCCTGAGCATACATATGTATAAGCCATTGCGATTCAATAAAAGCATTGCATAACACACTCAAATTGTAGATTTTACTCGGAAATTCAGATAATCCCTATGCTTTGATTTTGGTATTTCTTCTTAAGGAAGATATTCTCTGAAATGAAAGCACTATTAAGGAAGGATGTAAAAGATCATGACTCGAGTAAACAGTGTCCCTTGATCCATCTTAATGATCATTCTCTGCAAAAAATTCCTTCCATCCCCTTGAATTTTCGAGTTCTCAACTTGAATACAAATTCTCTATTAACAGAAATCAGAACAACACTTGAATTCATTGCAAATTTGCACTGTTTGACACAAATCTAGACCCACATTTTTCGTCACCTCTTTCTTTACAATCATCATCCTGAAATAAGATGGATAAATAGAAAGAAAACGAAGCTACATAATAGCTTCAATGAACATGAACATTCCATTGCTCCTCTGTATCCACCTCCTGCACTCAAATCCTCACAATCCAATGCTACAGTTTCTCAACAAAAGCATAAACAACAAAGAATGGCATTGGATCTTAACACTCAACACAAACCCATAAAAGATGAGCTTGATTTTTATTGAAAACACACGCAATCCAACAAAAGAAGATACACAGAATCCAAATCAGAATAGCAAAAGGACAAAATGCATCCCGGAAACAAACACAAATGTGGGAATCCAGAACTCAGAGACACCATAGATGACACAAAAACACACACTATGGATACCTCTTAAAGTTGGGATTTTGACTGTAGCCCTGATGATAAAAAGGACTCAACAAATTCAAAGATTGAATTGTTGTAAAGATTGGTAGAGTAACATGCAGAACACAGAGTTTCAATACGAATTTGTGTGGGGGGGGGGGGGGGGGGGGGGGGTTGGATTAGAAGCAGTAGAAGAAGTGGATTTTTAAGTGTATGTGAAAAGATGAAACTGAAAGATGGAGTTGGTGACACTCAGGTTTTCATTGAAGATATGCAAGATAGATTTGTGGAAAGAAAGCTCAAGTGGGACTAGCTTTCAATGAAGTGGAATAGATAGGAACTGCCACAATGACTCTTCTACCACTCCCTCAACATGTAACTGTCACACGAATCTTATTCATATTTTTATGTCTTATGTTGTTTTATATTCTTTATGTTCATCTTTCTTCCACGGTAAATGTTAAAAAAAATCTGCGAAGGACACTTCTTGTAAATAATGTTACAAAAATTTATGAAGTTCGGACACTCCTCTTAATATGTCCGTGTCAGAAACATATATTAGATATCAATATTCGTATGACATGTATCAGTAAAGTGTCTAATTTAAAAATATTAGTTGAATTTTTAATCATTTTACCATGTGTTTAACATAATTTTAAAAATAAAAAATACATTAATTTTCTAAAAACTCAACTTATTGTATAATTTTTTTTATTATAATTATGAAAATAAAGAATAAATATTTTGAACCAATCTTAAAAAAACATCTTAACATAATACATAATTATATAATATATAGATTTGTGTTTTCATTATTTTATATTTTAGAATTATACGTATATATCTGGATGTATATTACGTATAAACAAAAATTACATCATCAATCTATCATAAATCACCGATCAATATGACTTCTAAGTTTACTTTTGAGGTGAAACTATGAGGTGGAATCGAAAGTTAAAAAACAACATGCTCACAATGTTTTTGTTTTATTATTTGTGGGTTTCTGAGATAAGTGATGATTTGGATTATTGCTGCTAAAAAAAAATGATTGTATTGTCTATATGCATGTGGAAATATGTGATTAATGTTTAGTTAATTAGTCAAATATTGATTAGAAAGATTAATTAATCAATCATTGCGTTCATATATTATCATAAACAAATTATTTGTATCTGTCTATGTAGCCCCAAAAAAGAAATGATTTGTATCAATGCTTGAAACTGACTTCGGAAAGAGGGTGCCACTGCCAGCAAAATTTCTTTATAATAATATGGGAGAATAAAGAGCAAGAAAAGGAGGTTGTTAAAGGGTGTTTTTACATAATGGAAACAGAGAAAAAAAATAAAAATAATAGCTCATTGGTCTGTTTTTTTATTATATTTTTGGAGATTTTGGTGATAGACAAAGATGATTCACAAAATAATTTAAAGATTAATTAATTGGTTGGTTTTGGCTTTTCTTAGGAGCATAGGAGAGAGATTTATCTCCATCTATATACGTTAATGAACCATTTTTTAAACATTATCAATGAAATTCATTTTTCTATTCTGCCATGAGTTTTTTCTGTTTTACTAAGATAAAGACTAATCTTACTGTTATTACCATTTATCTGAAGAATTTTCATCCACCATTTTTCATAATAAAGATCATGTCATAACGTGTAAATATAAGATGTCTAATAGTTAGATAAAATAATCGAGTTAATGAAAAATTAATTTTAATGTAAATTAAAAGTTAAAAATATAAAGTGGGACAAATCAAATGAAGTTTAAGTTGATTGATTTGATTAAGAAGATGATTCAGAAAGATAACTTCCATTTTCTTCTTCTCTTCATCAACATGACTCATTCATCTTAAACCATGTACCTCCTCATGAGTTTCTGATCAACAAAGCCATCATATATATATATATATATATATATATATATATATATATATATATTAAATGAATAATAATAATAATTTTTAGAGTTAAGTATTTTTTTTTATTATAATGTAAAATTGATTTTTTTTATTTAATTTTTTAGATTTCTTAGATACTTGTAGTGAGAAAATTATTAAAATGAGTCTTTATCAACTTTTTAACATTCAGTTCATATTGAAAATAAATTCGTTTGTCATGTAAAAAAAATTAAAAAAAACTCATTTTAATAATTTCTTTACTATAAGTATATATGAGATTTTAAATTTAGATTAATAATAAAAATTAAATTCGCGTAAATTATATATATAAAAATATTTAACCATACTTTTTATTGTTTTATTCTAAAGAAAACAGAGAAAACGGAACTTATATTAAATTTAAGGTCTATTAGAAATATAGAGTTTAGGGTTTAGGATTTATGTGTAGATTTCAGAGTGATGAAAAGGTTAACTACACATAAATTTTAAAAAAAAAACATATTTATAGTTTGAAAGAATGAAAAAAAAAAATTAGAGTTGAAATGGTTAAAAATGAAGAAATGTGTTAGAAGGGGAAGAAAGTGAAAAGAGGTAAGAAAGAGGAATGAAAGGAAAGAACGTATTTAGGAAGATGGAAATGAAAGGACTAATTGTAATTGTTATTCTTCTCTCTCTCTTCTCATATATCACTCTACCTAATCAATTTTCCTAAAAAATTACTTATCATAAAATAATAATAATAATAATAATAATAATAATAATAATAATAATAGTAGTAGTAGTAGCATCATAACTTTTTTCCACACAAAACATTTTCATTAAACAATATTTTTTGAATTTTTTTAGAGATTTTCTGTTTAACTTTTGGAAAAAATATTTTTTGGAAGCTCATATTCATTATAAAGGTACCAAATATATTTTAATTAAAGAAATACTCAAAAATAAAAACTACTGGATCCTTAGTAAATTCACTTTCTATTATTTTGATGACTATTTTAAATCTTAATTTCCAACTCCAACCATTATCTGTTCAAATTGGATATTTTTTTTTTAATTTTGTAAATCGCATGTTAAAATACAATAGTTTTGAATCAACCGGCGCAAAATTATTTCAAAATCAATAGTTTTGAATTCAGATTCTTGACACACAATTCATTAAAAAAAATAGATATTCTTTTTTTTTGTCATTTAAAATGTTAGGTCTAAAGTCTCACACACACATATATATAAAAAATATATAGGAGATTTTTACATATTTTATTTTTTATTTTATCCTTGAATATATATATATATATATAATTTATTCTTAATATAAATTTCAAATTTGTTAAATTTTAAAATTTAAATATTTTAGATAATATATGGAATAAAATCAAACTATGTAAAAATTAAAAAAAAAATATAGAAATAAATATATACTAAAAAATATATTTAATTTAAAACTAGTATACATATTGTGTAAAATAATAAAAGTTATTAGAATAATTAAATTTTAATTTAATAAAATAGAATATCATAAAAAGATAGGACACATTAAAATGGGTTGTATTAAAAAATAGGAACCTTTATGATTTTGTGTTAATTAATATTTGTAAAATGTATGGTGACAAAAAACAATGTTGATAAAGTGCTGTTCTTTGGGGTTGGAGTGACGTGGCACGACCATGTAACGTGATTCATCGCACGTTCTACTTAGCACCTGGCGCCAACCATGTGTGAGCTGTCATTTGAGTTTATGATCCAACGGTTGCCCTTATCTCAAGCCAAAATCAGCACCGTCCATATCAGTCCAAAATCCAAATCATTCTCCACGTTTTGGTGTGCCCCACCTTTTATTTTCCTTCAAATTAAAACTCTTCTTTTTACTATTTTCACTCCTTCTCATCCACCCACCTTTTCTTCATTTCTCTTAATTTATTACTCCTCTATTTCTCACGAGTTTCAGACACTTCTTTTAAATAATGTGTATCGAATATATATATCGGACACAACACTCGTAGAACACATATCGATGGAATGTCAAATTCAAAAAATATTTGTTAAATTTCTGACAATTTTAACATGTTTCTAACAGAATTTCAAAAAAGAGAAATACTTTAATTTTCTAAAAAGTCAAATTTATTGTATAAATTTTTATTTGATTATAAGAATAAAGAATAAATATTTTTTAACCAGTCATGACAAACATCTTTCTCCTTAAAAAATAATCTAAAATATACTTGTGCACATAAATCTTTATTGTCAATTTATATAATTCATAATCATATAATATATAGATACGTGTACATGTATCTTACATTTTAAAAATTATACGTATCTCTGTATTCATGTCCGTATCTATATTTCATTTTTTATTTTTCAAATACTCCTAATTAAAATTGAGACCTAATACATAAAAATATATATATAATATATTAAAATAAACTATTTTTTTCTCAATTTTTTTTATTTAATTAACAATTGGTTTCTAATGAATTATATCTTTATATTAATTTTGCTCGATGAAAAATTAATTCAATTTTTAAATAAACATAAGGAAACATGTTCCGAAAGCTTCTCCAATTATTGGTGTTCAACGCTTGCATTGTCTTCATCGTTGCTACTGATATAATATATATGGTAATAATAATAATGGACGGGATGATACTGCAAATTTCATAAAATATTATAACTTTAAATCTTGGCCTTTCATTTAAATACCATTATATCCACGGTCCTAAAAATGCACCACCCTGTCGTTTATATTCTCTCCAGAACACCATATTAAAACCCACGAGAAAAAGCCGAAAGGAAAAGAAAAACGGAGAGAAATGTGTTTCTCATTCTATTATTTCTTTTTCGTCGAGTAGTGTCTGCATGATTGCTCCCCGTCTGAATTATTGTTTTTTATTTACTTTTGTTTTCATAATTTGAGAAAAATTAGATTCATTTCAATTCAGAAATTTAATTTAAATAATATGATAATGTAAAATCTTTAAACGTTTATTATAAAAATTAGGTTTGAATATCTTTAACTAATTTTTTTATAGATGAATGGAATAAATTTTTTGTTAAAGCTAATTAAGCAGGTTCTCTTATAAAGAGTAATTATAAACTAAAATGCTAACCTAAGAATAATTCAATAACAAAACATCATGTTAAGTTAGTAAAATTAGTAATTTTAATAATTAGTACTTTGAAAGTCAAATGTAAACAGACAAACACAAATCTTTTTTTATTTATCTTGCAAAATTTCATTTTTTTTTATAAAAAAACTAATCTTTTGGAGGTATTGATTTATATACCATATTAAAAAGTGAATTTCTTTAAGTTTAATTTAACCTCATAAAACTGACTTATAAGGTTATCCGGTATCGGGTCCGATCCATTCATAATATATTGTCTCACGCACCAACTCTCATTCTCGGTGTGAGGGAAATAGGTTGGAAATTCTACCTCGACTAGAGATTAGGAAATTTCATAATATGTAAGTGGGTACAAACCTCATGTTATAAGTCAGTTTTATGAGTTTGAATTAGACTTAAAGTCAACTTCTTAATATTTATTATATTAGAAAGAACCCAATGAAAATTAAAAAAAAAATCATTTTTTTATCCAAAACCTAACTCTCCCAAACTCATCCCATAACTAAAAAACTTATTCTCAAAAGCTAGTTTTTATTTTAAAAAACAGAAAATTCGTTAGCTTATGAATAGCGATTCTTTTAATTGTTTCGAAAGGAACCATGATTATATATATGAGTTGATTGCTTTTTGTTTTGTTGTTCTTTTGAAGGGTAGATTTTCTTGTTCTGTATATAAATAAAATTGGATTTGGATTTTGTTGATGATACGTTGCATTGGAAAGTGAAGCAATGGGTTCACGGCAGCGCGTGGTGTGCACGCGCAGACATGGATATACGGTTTGCATGGGTGAACAGTGGTGGTGGACCACGCCATTGATGGAGTTCTGTGTAGCATCTGCAGCACCCACACATGGCCTTCCACACTTAACTAATGCTTCTTCCATTCTTCACAATCGAATGTCACACAATTATTTGATTCATGCATGTGTCTGTGCTTCTCATCGAATTTTACAATTGTATTATTCTTATTGCTCTCTAATTTCATTTTGTTGTGACTCTGTGTTCTTCTGTTGTTGCTGCATGTTTTCAAATTGGGTTTAGTTGGTTTTGAATTGTTATTATTTAGTTACTACTAGTTTAGCTTTCATAATCCTTATACACTTAAAAAATCATTAATATTAACTTTTATAACTCATCTTGTTTTTAGTTGAAATAATAATAATACTAACTTTAATTTTTTTATTCTCTATATTCTAAACTTATAGAACCTAAAAAAATTAAAGTATAAGGAGTCATTATTAAGAGTTGTTTTTCATATAACTAACTTGTGTTCTTGTCATTCATGTTTATTCTGATTCGTGAACTTGTTAGCCTTTAATAGACCGATATATAAGTTAAAAAGAAGCATATAAAATCACAAATAATAAATAAAAACAAATAAAGCTCAACAAGCATGAAGAATGTTCGAAGCAAGTTTGAGAAGTAATGGTGGTATAGGTACTAATGATATATTATGCCAATGTGTTATTGCAAGTGTGAAACAATCAACCATTTATTTTGTATAAGGTGACAAAGTATGAGATAAGTGTGATATTTGGATAGAAATCAACAATGTAGGTTGTAATCAACTTAGAGAACACTTTTTTCTAGTTTTGCATTGCACAATTTAATTATAAAGGTAACCAAATTTGGAAAGGTATGTGGGTGGAAGTGGTATGGAACATGTGGAAGTAGAGAAATAAAATTGTTTTTGAAAATGGAATACTTGATGCAAAATTAGTGTTTTGTGAGACTCAAATTAAGTTGTGAGCTTGGATTAGGAACATGATACCCAAATCTATTTTCTCATACTCAAATTGATATCTTAATCCAGTTCTGTATATTAAGATGTTGAGTTAATAGAATGAGATACAAGGGTTTAGACTATGGAGGGACAAGAAAGAAGTGTTTTAAGCATTAACCTGTCTTTGAAGTATTTAAGTTTGTTTTTGTAGGATTTATTACTTAGAAAACATACTCGATGTTCATAGTTCTCATAGCATAAGGGCCTACCTAAGTGTGATGATTTTTGGTGGATATGAAGATGTAATCATGTTATTGATACTTAGTTTCACCTGGTTCTATTAACTCATTTTTCCTAAACTCACCAAAATAGTTTTGTGTCGCGTGTATTCCTTCAAAAAAATTCTTGCACATCCACAAAATACACCTTTCTGAACCATCAACCATAAGCACAAAATATCATAACCAAAATGCTTCATGAAAGAAGCAAATTAGAGGGAAAACATAAAAAGGTTTTTTCAAACATAGAATAAGAAAATAGGCCAACAAGTAAAATTTTGTACTACTATGAGTATAGATGTTTGCAAACAACAAAGTCACTTTCAGATCTAAAAAAGTGCTGAAACATTTTTTGTGGTCATTTTCTAGAATTGTAGGCATACCCAAAATAAGTCTAGAGTGTAATTGTTGCATTGTATCTCCAAATATTGTACATTGGTTCTATAAACAACACCTTCACACAATGTTTTCTTTTCACATTTAATTTTCTTTTATATAAAAAAAATAAATATGAAGTATTTTAAAAATGTCGTAATCCTATTATATAAGAGAAATATTATGATTCTTGTATAATAAAAAAATCAAACCTCCATCAAAAGTGGTATCAAGAGTATATGTTTATGGTGAGATAAACATAAAAGCTACATATAAAATTATGGCCACAAGTAAGAAAAGTAGCCAAACATAAAAAAAAAAAAAGCACAGAACTAGGAATAAAATGTAACTAAAACATAGCTTCACTCAAGCTTGCCATAGTGCATAATATGCAAACAACAAAAGATGAATGTTATCCTAAGAATGAAAAGAGACTTACTAATCTCTTTTAGGTAATTTATTTATAATTTACTAAAAGTGTAAGAATTTTTTTATTTATTACATATAAAAAGTCATTTCACCTGCATAATCAAATGTTTCGAAAACAAAAATATATAAAAATTAAAGGACTAAAATCATAGAAAATATTTTCTAAAATACAGACACTGAAATTGTGGGAAAAAAAATAACGACTAAAATTGGAAGTTTATAAAATAGAGGATCGAACCCTAAAAAAAATCTTAATATGTACATAAGTTTAAGAATAAGGTAAGGTTTAGCTATAGTATTATTCTCTCTGTATATATATATAGCATAAATTAGTTATATTTTTGTAATTTTTTCTTCATTTATTAAAACTTACTTTTATTTCATAGAGTTTCTTTTAAATTATATTCAGTCAAATTTTACTTTAAAAGAGAGGAAAAAATTCAGAAAATATTAGGTGAAATAGCAAGTGATTTATGAATGAAATAGTTAGATTTAATTATTGGTTGATTTGTGTTTTTTTAAAGTTAGAAGTCATAAGCATGAAAAATTGATTTGGCCTGTAATGTATATAGTTGAAAGATCAAAGTATGGGTTTGTAGTGTTTTTCAAAGGTAAATCCATGCTTTCTTCAAAGGTTAGAATAACCTTTTCAACTTTCTCATTATGCAAATTACATACCTCCTAAATCAATTTTCAAGGCACATATGAGTTTATCTATTATGGTTATGGAGAAAATTCAACTCAGATAAAGAAAGAAAATGACACCACGAAAGAGGACAATCTGATATATTAATAATAATCAATATTACACTTTTTTTCACTCTAATACATGACTTAATTATGTTTATAATTTCTAAAATGTTATGACCTCAAATCCGAAATCTAATGTCTTTAGATCAATCATCACGTGTGGGTTAAGAGATAAATGTGTATTTAAATTGTCATTGAACTCGACTTCTAAGCGACGTATGCCTATATACACTACAAGAAAATCATGAAATAGAAACCAATTTGTAGAAACCAAAATAATTAGTTGCAATAGTAACTAAATTAGAGACCATTTTAGAAACTAAAAAGAAATTTGGTTTCTAAATTAGTTTCTATTATTGTTAAATAGTTTCTAAATTAGTATCTAATTAGCAACCAAGGTTTTTGCTACCAAATTTAGAAACCAAATAATTGGTAGTTAAAACCTTAGTTGCTAATTAGATACCAATTTAGAAACTATTTAACAATAATAGAAAATAATAGAAACTAATTTAGAAACCAATTTTTTGTTTAGTTTCTAAAATGGTCTCTATTTTAGTTTCTATTGTAACTAATTATTTTGGTATCTAAAAATTGGTTTCTATTTCATAATTTTCTTGTAGTGATATTAGCCGTATCGGAACAATAGTCCCCATCAAAGATTAAGGAAAAGAGGAGGTCGGTACTCCGTCATGATTTTATCCTTGTCTCAGTGGATTAAGGGAGAAAAGTGTGGATTAAGGAAGAAAAGTGTATTAAATTATCATTGATCTCGACTCGTGTAAAACTATATATTAACTATATCGCAACATAAAAATTTAAACAAACCCAGTGTTAGTATTTTAAATTTAAAAATACTCAGTCCTTCATATTTGAAAATTTCAATTCTTAAACATTAAATTTGATGAATTAAAATGATTATCAAAATTTATTAATTTTCAAACAGTAAATTTGAAATATTAAGACTGTATATTTTTAAAAATGTGCGACATAAAATATTTTTCAAAATCTGATTTAACAAAAAAAAAAAACATAATTTAATCATCGATGTATAAAATTTTATATCCGTTGATCCCACTATAACTATATATAGTAAGGATTCACTTTTTGTGAACAAGGTCAATAAATAAAATTTGTACGTGATAATCTTATAATATTAATATTGAACAATTATAATATAGTGGGTGATTAATATTTGATAAGAATAAAGTAAATAGATAGTTTATATTAATTAGGTAAATGATTTAGCCTTGATGAGTGACAATAGAAGCAAGAAGGGTAGATTAGATTAGGTAGCATTCTCATTAATTGTGATTGAATTATGAGTAAGTGATGGATCATACTCAACAATCAATTAAATCCTTTAAGACAAAATTGAGTTATCAACACTTTTTTGCTAATCTCTTTGATTAGATGGCCCCACATAATTAAAGACTTTTAATTAATTGCCCAACCAATCCAACTCATTTGTGTGCATAGGGGACCTTATTCACAAATAAATAGGGTTTCATCATTGTTTTACACTTCTCTTACAATGTGCATATTAACTTCATATAAAGTTGTCCACACTATAAATGGTGCAAACAACTACATATTATTAAAGCAAATCCTTGTCATTTCTATAATAATACAAAACAATTAGTGCTTTCATAATTAGGATTGGTTTAAGACTCACTTGGCTTATTGGCTTAAAAAAACTTAGTTAATAATTTAAATGAGTTGTCCTGAGTTAAATTTTTTAAATACTAAAAAAATTATTAAATAAAATTCAATTTTAGAGAAAAAAATAATTAATCACTGTATTCACTAAATTAAATATTATTTTAAAGATTAAAAAATATTGATATTTAAAATATTTTTTATTATTAATAAAAAAATTAAATTATTTTTTAAATTAGTATCTAGTTAGTTATCAAAGGTTTAGCTACTAATTAATTTAGATTTTAATAAAATTGGTAATTAAAGTTTTGGTAGCTAATTAGATACTAATTTAGAAATTAATTTATAAACTTTATTAATAATAAAAATTACTAGGTAATTGTTTTTAAGACTTTCTTTTAAATCTTATAATTAAAATATAAATAAATTTTTAAAAATATCACATCGATTAGAGGTGACTTAAAGTTCATATTTCAGTCTTGTTTCTAGTTGATGCGAGATCTTCAAACTAAATGATTGAATTATTTAAAGATAAAGATGTTAAATGCTATCCAAACCTATTTTAGATCTTATATCTTTTCACAAAGAGAAAGTAATTTTAATTTTAATACTTATTAATTAAAATTCTTTATTTTCACTCATGGTTTTCCTTCAATTTTAAGATACTATAATATATTTTTGGTAAATCTAAGAAGTTATTAATTGAAATAAACTTTAAGATATTTTAATTTTATAAAAAAAAATAGAAATATTTGTAAGGAACTAAAAGTAAAATTAGCAAGGTTTTTTTTATCCCAATTTGAAGGTAAACTTAATGCACGTGTGTAAGAATTTGGTAGTAACAGTAGATTGTGTCTCTCCTTTTTGTGAACAGAACAGTGTCGTATGTGACATGAAGCAAATCCAAACAAAACAACACCATACTTTGGAGCAACATATGGTGATAGCTAACAAAACCTAATAATTTAGGTTCCAAATGGATCATATTCACCACAATTTCCATTGTCCTCATCATAGAAATTATTGAATATAATATAAATTATTTACACCCACTATATACAGATTTTATTTCGTGGATAATGTTGATTTATTTATGGATTTTGACTATTATCTACAGAATTGTTTTTTTTAAATAATTTGATTTTTTATAGTGATATATGACTTTTTTTTAGAGTTTATTTTCTATTTATTTTATTGTAAAAAATTAAGTACAATTAACTTAATTTTTAAAACTCTTACTAAAAATATGAACAAATTATAAATGATGCTTTATGTTTCATGCTGAATGTAATATATATATATATATATATATATATATATATATATATATGATGTTTGGGATAAACTTAAAATAATTGGAATACAAGAAAAAAATGGAATTGGGAATAAAGAAATAAATTTGCATTCATGATTATTATCCAATTTTGTCTCAATTTTAATGAAGAATTTTTATATGGATTAATTATATATGAATATAAATAAAAAATATTTAATTTTTTAAATTGAATAAAGAGATGAGGATGAATATGTATATATATTAGCCTCGTTTTCTTCCATACTATTTTTCATATTAAATTATTAACATATTTTTTTAATTTATTAGATAATCTAACAAGTTTATTTTTCATTATTTTCTCTAGTCTTCAAGGTTTCGTTTTACTTGAAAAACATTTTTGCTATACACATTTTTCATTCTATCAATACCTTTGATCATTTATAATACTTCTTTTTTGACTTTTTTTCTGCATAAAAATTATTTAATTAATATGAGATAGTATGAGAATAATATAAATGAAAAAGAAGTATATTAAGTAGCTTATAGAAATGAGGACAAGACATTGTAAGTGGTGAAATTATTTTTGTGGAAATGTAAGTTAAAGTATAATTGTGTTCTTATAGCATATATGTAATCTGAGAGTATACAAGAGTTTAGCAGTAATTAAGGCAATAACTTAGAACTCTCTGTCATGAATGAAATGCAGACAGTGACATTTGTTACATTGATAACACTTTGTTGCACTCCAACTGTTCTGTAAAAGTATAACAGGTAAATATCCCTTTCAAAAGTACTCTTTACCAACTCCTTAGGGAAGTCATTATCTCATGTTAAACTTGAATTGTAGTACTCTGACATAAGTGTTGGTCTAACTCACATTGTGATTAGGACTTGAAAAACAAAGTTGCCAAATCAATGTTTTTATCCATAATGTACATAAGATGGCAAAATCCACGAAACAAGGTTATGTTAACGTTTGTGTGTGCAATACAAGACATTGAAGTTCCTCAAGAGAAACTATGCTGAGCAAACCGTGGAGGAAATGCTAATTTACCAAAAAAAGGATAGAAAAAATACACAGAGAAATTCATCCACTATTTCTTAATTAACACACAGGTAGTGCCTCCCTAAATCCAATTCTAAAACTAGTGCTACCCTTTCGACCCCTCTTACCCAAATCTGCATTACCTTTCTGCATCATAGCCACAAATTCATTGTAGTCTATTCGTCCATCCTGAGAGCCCAAAAGCATAACAAAGTCATCAGAAGATAAAGGCAACTTGGAATTTCACCATAGCATCAAATTATTGTAATATCAATCTAAAAGTTGTGTTATGGCCACCAAAAACTTTCCATAAGTAATATATTCAACACAGTTGAGAAAGCATGATGGTGTTAATTTTTTCTTTTAAAAAATCAATTTATCGAAAAATTTTGTAGGTAACAATTAAAATCCGTAGACAAATCAGCATTACCTACGGATTGCATGATGGTGTTAATTTACTTTTCAATCTAGTGGTGGTAATCAATAAAACTATGTTACTATTGAATATATGTATGTATAATGTATATATACTCACGTTATCTTGATCAGCTTCTCGCATCATTTCCTCCAAGCGAACATCTCCAATGCCAAATTCTTCGCAAGCTTTTTGAAGCTCGTCTTGAGTGATGTAGCCACTTCCATCTTTATCAAAATAAGCAAAAGCTGCAACTAAATGATCTTCTCTTTCAATCTTGTTTAGATGCAATGTTGCAGCTATGAATTCTCCATAGTCAATTGTGCCACTGTTATCAACATCTGCCTGTAATCCATAACAAAATTGGATTCCATGTATCAAAACAATACACTATTGAAAAAATATACCTTTCCTATGTTATCACCTGTTATCAATCTGTCATTATACTACAAATGTTTTACTAAATGATACTTACTGCTTGCATAAGGTCGTAAATTTCAGATTCATTGAGATTAGCACCAAACTTTTTCAGTCCAATCTTGAGTTCTTCAAAAGTAATTTGACCACTATTGTCTGAGTCTATCATCTTAAACATTTCTTTCAACCCTGCAATTTCTTCTTCAGAGAGATTCTCTGCTATAACCTGCATAGCACAACATTAAGTTAGACAAGTTTGACAATCTAAGGGGAGATTTCCAACATTAAGCAGTATAATCTAGCAGCAGCAACAAAAACAATAAGAAGTTTGCATATTCAACTCTGCAAATAAAATAAAAAGTTGTACAAACTATTGTTATCCTGTTGGATCCAAGAGTGTGTCGGAGTCTATATTGAGTAGATTGAACAAGAGCACCATATGAGAAAAAAAAACACTCATAAATTCATTTTCTTCAAATTTTGAATTTAAAATAGTCACATTGTCTTATATGGATTGACTGAGCTCATCGGTACTGAATCTCAACATATCCATCCCTAGAGAGGAAAAATAGATACTATTATGAAAATGGACTAGAAAATTAAAAATAACTTACTCTGAGAGCCATTTTCTTGAGTTTGTTCATTGCATAAAACTGCTTTAGGCGACTTAAAACTGCAGAATCAAGCGGCTTGTCAGGAGCTTCTCCATCAACTTGAATCCAGGGGTGACCTGCAAATAATTCAGGACATCTTCATCAACAATGTGGTAGAATACCTCAAGTTCCACCATGTTATAATACACAACTCAGTTCTGAAAATAGTAACAGTGCTTAATCTTTCATCCAAATATACAATATACCCCATCAGTGTGTTGGATAATAAAATTAAAAGTATTTAACACAAATTAATGCAAAACTTTTAAATATTAAAATATTAAGTGATGCTAGTGTATTAAAGAAAACTGTTGTCATGTAACAGAATAAAGAAGCCTGAGCTTAAGAAAATATATAGAATATTGATATGTTGGCAATCATACAATAAATTATAACTCAAAAGAGAAACAATATTTTGTTAAAATGGAATAATTTTGAAATTATATTGATCAAATCACACAGTTTATAACTGATGTTTGTCTTTCAATTTGTAGTTGTCAAAAGTAATATTTTCCAATATATAATGTATTATTACTTGCTGGTATGAGACTAGTAACTTTTTGTTTTATTGACATCTAAAAGAAATTGAAGTATAGAATCTCACGAAGAACATCAAAAGCTGTTATCCGTTTACTAGGGTCTCTGACAAGCATCTTCCTAACCAAGTCTTTTGCACTTGCTGATATGGAAGGCCATGGATCCGATGAGAAATCGAGTTGAAAACGCAAAATTGCGTCGAATATCTCTTGTTCCGTTTCTGTTACCAAGGAACAAAATTAACATTAAAATTTTAGAAGCAGGGAACATTTAAGGAAGGAAAAAAAGTTTAAATTGCATGCATTGTGATTGTATTTTTACACTGTCGGATGACAACGTAAAACCTTTATATTGTCAGTGCATATTCTTATAAGATTCAATAAAAGGTAACCAAAATGATTGGATCATAATGTGCCAGCTTTGTTAAGAACTATTACCTCCCCAAAATGGAGGCACCCCACTTAAGAGAATGTATATAATGACACCAGCACTCCATACATCTGCTTCAGGGCCATAACGCTTGCGAAGAACTTCAGGTGCTACATAATAGGGACTTCCTACTACGTCACTGAAAATTTCACCTGCAAATGATGAGTGTTACTATATGTGAGTAGAACAATGCAGGAATTTTATGTGAGGTTAAATAAGTTTAGTGAGGTGTTAAGATACATAAGAGGATGAAAAATAAAAAACTTAACCAAGGCACAATCGAATACTTCCCTTTACACAACTTTGCTTTGCATGAATTGCACTCAGAATTTCGCATAAGGCCAGAGTTTATCTCTCATTATTTCCCATTTAGGAAAGTTTGTATATTCAAAAGTACAAGTCAAGTTCTCACATCTAGGTGGTTGTCTATGATCACTGCACTATTAGTAATATAATCACACTAATATGACATTTGTCAAAAATGAATATTAAGTTCAACAATAAAAGTCTCATCTTACACCTAATGGATATTAATCAGAATCATTGGCCCACAAAAAGAATTGGTAAAAGAGAAAATCTACGATACTACAGAAATTTAAGGTTTTGGTAATATTATTGGGAATTTTTTTCTCCCCTTCTCTTTACCTAAAACCATTCAACTATTGACCCCAAAAATATTTGTGTAAGAAACAATGAAACATTTTGACAAACCTGGTTTGAAAAAAGCAGAAAGTCCAAAATCTATTGCCTTGAGAGGGGATTCTTCTTGCTGATTAACAAAGAGAAAATTCTCGGGCTTAAGATCCCTATGCATCACTCCAAGAGAGTGGCAAGACTCAATGACACCAACTATTGTTCTTGCAAGCTTGGCTGCCTTTCTCTCACTGTAATGCCCTCTTTCCACAATCCTATCAAACAGCTCACCCCCAGCACACAGCTCCATAACAACATGAACTGAAACAGCATCCTCAAAAGCCTCCTTGATTGAGATCACATTAGCACTCCCTGCCAAGTGGTGCATTATCTGAATTTCCCTCCTCACATCCTCCACATCTTCCTCTGTCATTAGCTTCCTCTTCAATATGGACTTGCATGCATACTCTTTCCCAGTGGCTTTCTCCACACAGAGGAAAGTAGTTCCAAACTGGCCCTGTCCAAGCTTTTTTCCCAAATTGTAAGACTCCTTAAGGTTACCGGTTTTCCTTTGCAAAACAGAATCTGCTTTGAGCCCTGCACTTGCCGGCTTCTTCACATTGTGTGGCCTGGGCTGCGGCCTTGTTTGTTCCGAAGGTGGCTTCTCCTCTTTGTATCGATGAGGAGGCTTCACCTCATCACTCTCAATTCTCACTATCTGTGGAGGCATGTCTTGAATAGTTTCTGTGGCTTTTGCGTTCGTTTTGTCACATTTGCACGCATGAGAACCATATTTGTATCCACAACACCACCAGTATGAACTAGGAACAGAGGAGCCACGAGTTCCGTTATTAGCAGCACTGCTTCTCGATCCAACACAGCTGTTTCCCATCTGACACTAGACACTTCTCCTTGTTCCAAGCATCTGGTATAACAAACAAAAACCAAATGAAAACAAAAAAACCCTCAAACCCCATTCTGTTTTTCTCCTCAAAGAGAAAAAAAGAAAGGAAAAAAAGAGAGTTATTATCTCGTGTGGTGTTTTTCAATAAGAACTCGAGTTTTACCTATATTATCCTTAATGCAAACCTTCAAAACGTAGATTCTTAAGATAAAACTCTGATTCTTAAGAACAACACCCAACTTTTGTCCAAAGGGAAAAAAAAGCTTGTTTATGATACCACATGAGCTCGATGGTGCAATGCAATTGATGCGAGAAAGCTCGTTGAACGACTAAGATTTTGTTTTTGCGGCATAGTGCCGAGAGAAGGGCACCAGAGATGGGAAGAAAATGTAAAAAAAAAAAATGCTTTTTTTGTGAAGTTTTTTAAAAGGCTATTATGATCAATGGCTGGAACAAGAAACCCTTTACGAAATGATGAAGAGGAGAACGAAAATGCAGCTTAAAAGGAAAAGGGTTTTGATTTTGAAGCGTGATGGTGAAGGTGGGAGGGAAAAACCAGAGCTTGTGAAGGTGGAATGAAGAGGGAAAGAGAGGAGAAAGGGTTGTGGCGGTTTTTTCTGTTGGAGGGAATAAATTAACTAACGAGAGAACCGAGAAAACGCGTTGGTGATCGGAGGGCTGAGAAGGGTGCGACAATTGGAGTGGACGGTTGAGATTTGGTAGGTTTTCATAACGAGGTTGTCACGTCGTTGTTGTTATGTGACATTAGGTCAAATTGTAATCTCTGTCTGTCAATCTGTTTTCAGAATGTTCTCAACCGCCGGCGACCGGCAGACCCTCGCCGGTGATATTTCTCTCTCTCTCTCTCTCTCTCTCTCTCTCTCTCTCTCTCTCTCTGCTCTCTCTCTCTCTCTTCTTTTATTGCCAATTTCTTAATTTGCTTTATTATACATTAATTTTGTTTGGCTTTTGATCCTATTAGGGTAATCAATTGTTCAATGCATGCTAATTTGTATCTTCCATGTGCACCACACGTTAAAGTTAATTAACTCTACTATTCAAATTCAAATAAACATCATTACAATAATCATTAATATTAAACATGCTTATTACATACCAAAACATATAACCAACCACGTAATTTATTTATTTTATATTTGTTACACTCAAATCCCAATTTTCATATGCTATAAAACCATTGAGATGGAAGAGATTTTGGTCACTTTTACTATATGTGAATTCGGGTTTATTTTTTTTCAAAAGTTATTCTTTAAATATTAAATCATATTGATTTGAAATTATTTAATTTAAATTGATAATTAGAGATTCTCACGTGACAACAAAAAAATTGAAGATGTAGATGAATTTGGTGGATATCAAATCAAATAGTTAAAACAATTGAGAGAATAAAAATGAAAAAAAATTATACAATTTTGATCTTAATTACAACTTTAGTTATAGAATTTTCTAAAATTAAACCATTAAGGTTGACTGTTAATATATAGTTTTAACTTCTAACAAAAAAACATTAATATATTTATCAATATTTAGTAAAATATTAATAGCAATCTTCAATTATAAGTTTTAACAGGGAATATGACAACATGCATTGCATTCACTCCATCAAAGTCAAACACACTTCTTATCATACACTCACACATACATAGATATACATAGATATGCACATAATGGTATGAGACTATCTTAGATGACACATGTATTCAACCAACACATGTAATATAATGTAAAAATAAATGAAAAGGTATGAGTATTATAGATGATATTACATGATAGAAAGAAAAATAGTAAATGTTTGATTAGATATTTAGAAATAATAAAGTGTTGTTAAATTATTATATTTATTAAAATATCAAAATATTTAAACCTTAACATTTACTCTTAAACCATACACAAATAATTATAACTATTAAAATAAGCATTGATTCATGGATAGCTATTACTTAAAATGTTTTGAAAATAATATACGAGTTAGAATTTTCTAAAAAAAATATCATTATTATATCTTATAATTTGATATGTAAATTTCAATACATGCTTTCAGATTAATAAGTCTAGGATAGTTTTTAGTATTCACTTAAAAATGAATTTTAAATTTTATATAACCCAAAATGTAACGTCTAGTTATATACAATATTTTGATTATATTTTTAGTGAATGCAAGATTTTTAAAGAAAAAAATTATTTATATAAACAATTATAAATCTAGTTAATTGTTATAATATTTGATTATATATAAAGTACAATTTGTATTTATTCTAAACAGATAAGTTACATCCTTTCTTTAACCTGTTAATATTTCTTCTATAAAATAAATTACTCTGAAAAACATCACTCGAAAAAGGTTCAGATTTATATGATTTTTTAAAAAAATGGTTTAAGTCATGAATTGACATCTATTGGTGCCACAAGTCAAATGGCTATGACTTCCCATTGAAACAAACTATTTATCAAAGAATACTTTCATAACCCTAAAAAAATACACTCACTTGAAAACTAATTTTAATAATATAATAATAAATACTACAATTTTAAATTAAAAATAAATATTATTATTTTAAATTATCAAGTGAATATTTTTTGTTTCTTTAGTAATCTGAAAGTATCATCAACTATTTTAATAATTCTATTATATATTACAAAAGGGTATGTTACTATCATTATATTATTATTATGCAAAAGTTGTTAATGTTGTGAATAGAAAATGAGTGTTGAAAATATCATTTGGTTCAAGAATATTTTGACAATCCACTGAACTAGAATAACTATTTAAAAACTATTTATATTAATATTTTAATGATATTTTTTATTTTTTAAAATTAAATTTAAAAAGTTTGAAATGATTGTTTCGTTTTAACGAGTTGTTTAATATCATTATTTTATTGTTATTGTGATTAGTTGTATAGATATTTTGACTATTTAATAATTATCATTTCAAGAAAATTATTATATAAAAATTAATTCTAAATGTTTTCAAAAGTTGAATGACTAATTCATCTAAAATCAAATTTCACGAAAACCATATCTAAAAACATTTTTTTTTCCTTTAATTCATTACTGGTAAAGAAAATAAAGTTTAAAAACCAATTGGGATAAAATTAATGTTTAAACTGAAGCATTGTTTTGTTTGAAATTTGCATTTTTTGTTTGTTTGTTCATGCAATTGAAGTATTGAACCATGATTTTGGTGACATTATTTTGAAGTTACCCATGAAATCATTAACTAAACTCCGACCCCTGGATTCCCTTCTCCTCTCACGATCTCACGTTTTGCATCTTTCCAATGCTGCAAAACTTTCACCCCCTCGCAGAAAAACACAGCAACAACTTTCCAACACCAACATTCCTTCAGATATTGATGCTTCCCGCGCACTTTTCAACGAGGTCTCCCAGATTCTAGGTGCGGAAACCGTGATTCCGGACCAATCCCCATCTGGGTTTTTGTTTCCTCTCCAAACTCCCCACTCTGAAGATGGTTCCAAGGACCTATCAGTTTGTACCGAAGGTGTTTGTGAAAATTCTGCACAGAATGTTGGCTCTTTGGAAGATGCCCAGATGGGAAATATGGGGAAGGAAGATGTAAGGCGGATTGTTGATGAGATTACTGAAATTGTTAGAGGGGAAAACGGTTCCACTTCTATGGAGGAGAGGTTAGAGAGTCTAAGTTATGGGTTGAACAGTGAGGTTTTTGACATGGTGTTGAAGAGGTGCTTCAAAGTGCCACAGTTGGCTTTCAGGGCTTTCAATTGGCTGAAGCTCAAGGAAGGGTATAGTCACACGACGCAGACTTGTAATACCATGTTGTACATTGCTGGAGAAGCTAAGGAATTTGGGTGGGTGAAGAGATTGGTGGAAGAAATGGATGAGTGTGGAATTCAAAAGGATGTTAAGACGTGGACCATTCTTGTCACCCACTATGGGAAGGCAAGGAAAATCAGTGAAGCGTTGTTGGCCTTTGAAAATATGAAAAGGTGTGGTTATGAACCGGATGCTGTTTCATATAGCGCAATTATCCGTTCACTTTGCAGTGCTGACAAGGGAGACATTGCTATGGAGTTCTATAGTGACATGGTCAGGAAGGATATGGTATGTGATGTGAGGTTGTATAAGACGATCATGAACTGCATGGCAAGATCAGGAGATGTAGCAGCTGTTAGTTTGCTTGGAAATGACATGATACGGTTGTCTGTGATGCCAGAAAACGGTGTTCATAGCTGCATGCTGAAGAGCTTTTGTATTTCTGGGAGGATTGAAGAGGCTTTGGAATTGATTCGTGACCTTAAAAATAAAGATTTAGATGTTGAACCTGAAAATTATGAGATCTTGGTGAGAGGACTGTGTAAGGCAGATAGGATTACGGATGCTTTAGAGATTGTTGAAATTATGAAGAGAAGGGATACGGTTGATGGGAGGATCCATGGGATTATCATAAATGGGTATTTAGGGAGAAATGACTTTGACAGGGCGCTCAAAGTGTTTCAAAGCATGAAAGAATCTGGTTGTGTGCCTACTATTTCCACATATACCGAACTGATACAACATCTCTTTAGGTTGAGTAGGTATGAAGAAGCTTGCATGATGTATGATGAGATGCTGGGAAAAGGAATTAAGCCAGATATTGTGGCAATAACAGCTATGGTTGCAGGGCATGTTTCACAAAACCGTATATCTGAAGCATGGAAAATGTTCAATTGCATGGAGTGCCAAGACATCAAGCCCACTTGGAAATCGTATGCAGTATTCATTAAGGAGCTTTGCAAGGCTTCAAGAACAGAAGACATTGTCAAAGTATTGCACGAAATGCAGGCTTCAAATATTAAAATTCAAGATACACTATTCCGTTGGGTTATAACATACATGGAGGAAAAGGGGGAGCTTACTATGATAGAGAAAATCCAGCAGATGCGTAAAGCATCCACACCTGATTCTGAAAAGTTCAAGGAGTCAAACAAACAAGTATCTTTGGAAATTAAGGTGGAAGAGGACGTTAAAGTTGACCAATCAAAGTCAGAAATAGATTATTCCTCTATACACAGAAACCTTAAGACTTGCACGGAGCAAAATTTTCATGAAATTTGTAGGATACTTTCATCCTCTCCAGATTGGTCCTTAATCCAAGAAAAACTGGAGAGAAGTACCTTTCACTTCACCCCAGAACTTGTTATGGAGATATTGCAAAATTGCAACATGAATGGTAGCTCTGTCCTAAAATTCTTTTCATGGGTGGGAAACCAATCTGGGTATCGACACACATTAGAATCTTACAACATGGCAATGAAAATCGCAGGCTGCGGCAAAGATTTCAAGCACATGCGCAGCTTGTTCTTCGAAATGCGAAGAAATAGTTATCCAATAACACCAGAGACATGGACAATCATGATAATGCTTTATGGTCGCACAGGTCTGACTGAGATGGCCATGAATTGTTTCAAAGAGATGAAAGCTAATGGTTATAGCCCCAGTAGGAGTACATACAAGTATCTGATAATTGCATTTTGTGGGAGGAAAGGAAGGAAGGTTGATGATGCTCTCGAAACATACCGTGAGATGATTGGTGCAGGATATGCCCCTGACAAAGAATTGATTGAAGCTTACCTTAGTTGTCTATGTGAAGTTGGTAGAGTGTTGGAGGCCAGGAGATGTGCAGATTCTCTTCAGAATTTTGGCTATACAGCCCCTCTCAGTTATTCCTTGTTTATCAGAACTCTTTGTAGAGCTGGGAGAGTGGAAGAAGCATTGGCATTAATTACAGAGGTTGGGGAAGAAAAGTCTATTATAGACCAGCTAACTTGTGGAAGCATAGTTCATGGTCTATTACGCAAGGGTCGACTACAAGAGGCGTTGGCCAAGGTGGAAGCCATGAAACAGAAGGGAATAGCACCTACGATCCATGTTTATACATCACTGATTGTTCATTTCTTTAAAGAGAAACAAGTAGAGAAAGCTATTGAGACTTTTGAGGAGATGCAACAGTCAGGTTATGAACCAAACATTGTCACGTATTCTGTACTTATACGTGGGTACATGAACGTGGGGAGGCCCATTGATGCTTGGAATATCTTCTACCGTATGAAACTAAAGGGACCATTTCCTGATTTCAAAACGTATTCTATGTTCCTCACATGCCTCTGCAAAGTTGGGAGGTCTGAAGAAGCAATGCAACTTATTTTTGAAATGTTAGATAGTGGAATTGTTCCAAGTACCATAAATTTTCGAACGGTTTTTTATGGGCTAAACAGAGAAGGTAAAAATGCTTTAGCCCGCGTTGTATTGCAACAAAAGTCAGAACTAAGAAGAAAGCGCAAGCTTGTAACTTGATTTCTTTTCATAACCTTTGAAATCGATGGATTTATGCAATTGTAGTTTCTCATTTTGATTTACTTCCACTTTCGTCTTGTTGCAAGAAAATTTTCTGAAGAAAGTAACAATTTTCCAGGAAAAAACATAACGAGTGCATGATGCAGTACCCTAAAACTCCTTTATTGTATAAAATAAGCAAATACTTTAAAGGTCATCCACTCTTGAGTTAGGAAAATAGTACGCAATAACTACATTCAGGAATCCGTAAGTGTTCTCAGTGGCATGCAGCCCATCAGAAAGGGTGAATGCTTAAGATATGCCTCGTAATTTGACAAAATTTGAACTCCATACTGTACATAGAGAAGCAATAAGATCCATTGCGTCGTGATGAAATCAAATGATCATTAACGGATAGGCCACTTCATTGTGAGTCAAATTCTTTATACTGTCAACTGATAGCCCCAAAGCAATAGCTCCATGTTTGGATCCTATATTAATAACATGAAAATAAAGGAATGAGAAGAAAAGCTACATGAAGGGGCAGCTCAAGATAAACTATCAATAACATTTATAAGGTAGTAAACTAGAGAGATAATGTATCAGTAGAATCATCAGTTGTTGATAGAGAAATACATTTTACTGCAAAAGCCTTGAAGCACAAATAGCAAAACCGGTACAACAGTGATGGTGTCCTGCACATGATTTACAATAATGTCAAAAATGGTCTAGTAATCTGTAAATCATTATATAAACATAGCATAAGGTACCATAGAATTTGAACTAACATATTATCCGACAATATCTACAGAGAAATTATGGCATGCTCGCTGGATAAGCAATTAATGCATGCTCGAAAAATGTTACCACCATTAATTTTAGGCTACTGACTTAAGATCAAAATGGAAATGTTCGTGGAGCAAGCAGTAAACACAGATTCTTGTTCATGACTATGCAAGAATTTTAGTCTTATTCTTTGATTTGGACCTTGTAAATATCGGGTTTAACATAATTATGTAAATTAGCTAATAGAATCATTTTCACTATCATAGTCGGACCTGTGCTTGAGTGTGCATACTATGGCTAGAAAATGAAGATAACAACATCCTTTGTCAAAATTGAATATATGGTGAGACGGTTTCCTCTGTTTGATAAATTCAAACAAAAGTTGGCCCAAAAGACTTTTCAGACATATTGTAAGAAGAAAAACGAAATAGAAACAAAATGACAAAGGGTTAACCCTACGAACTTAGCAGCACGACAGAAATGCGGAAGGACTGGCAATGGATTACTCTACTCTCTCTTGCGTGATAGGAATGAAACAGAGGTAGGAAAAGTACGAAATTGCAGCCTGTTAAATTTCCTGGTCAGTCTCGTCTTACGAACTCTAGTGTGTAAAGGGCAAGTTGTATTAAGTATGTCTTAGGCAATAACAGTTGCCTTTAATTCCCACTTCCAACTTTTTTTCACTCAATGTGCATTAAAAAAAACATTATTGGATGAGATGATGACCATTGCCATTTCTTTTCAATTTATCTACTTCTGGTAGGCACAAGCACTATATCACACGCAACAATTATTCTTTTCATCTTCTACAAAGAGAAGCGCAATGAATCAGGCAAAAGAAAATGTTGATATTACCTATATCAAAGCTTCTTTATGACTTCATCAATTACACGACTATAGTAAGTCATTATCCTAATTGCCAATTTTGCTTCTTCAAAATTATGGTTTTGAAAAGCATGAGCTAAGGTATTAGAGCAATTTTGCAGCTTCTCCTGCATCTGGATAACCAATCAAAGGATGACATCAAGAAAAACCATAAAAGTAATAATAATTCAAAATCTTCATTAGAACCAATCATGCATTCTCTTTGCAGCATTCAGCCTTGTTGGAGATTTCATGCATACCTGGGAGAGAATGTGATTCAAAGCCTCCGGGTTTGTAGCTTCTTCAACTGCTTCCCTAATTTCCAGAATCTGTAGTAAAATTTAGCACTAAAATTTGGAAGCTAGATTTTCCTTTTGAAGAAGATGGAAAGATGAGATTAAAGATATGCAATAATTTATACCACTAATCTTACCATACAAATTTCAGAATTCAATTTAAGTTCTGGAAAAAAGGAATCTCAAATATTCCACAGAAAGAACATAAAAAAAATAGAGAGCAGAACAAGCAAGAAAAGATGAAAAGATTTTCCAAGTGATAAAATGCTTCTTTCATTCCCTTGAACGTATGCCTAGCTGAACTGCACTTTTTATATGTAAAATTTATGTTATGCTCTCTATAATGTAAGTCAATCTTCCAAAAATTGACACAATCCAGTCCTAAAGGGAAATGGGATTCCCAATGCTAAAGAGAAATACCTACACTAGCTATCAATGACAACACAATTACCAATCTTCCCATTTACAGATAATGTGCACAAAATGAACCTTGAAAAGAAATAAGGTTCTTTTGTTACCTCTGCTAGTAGTTCTGGATCTGATATTGTCTGCTCTTCATCGATTTCTACTCCATTAAGCTTCAGCTGAAAAGAAGTGGCACAACTTTATATGGTAACACCAAAGAAGAAACAACTGAAATTGAACAATATATAACTAAATACATTGATAGAAAGCCTAGTTAGATGCCATGTTTGATGTATATGCCTCAATTCAGATAATACATTTCACCAGCACCTCAATCTTTCAAGATTTTCAAATTTCGCAGGGAGTTCTGTTGCTGCAATGAAGCATCATCAATTTGGAATCTTTGATGGAAGTATTCTTACCAAGTAAATTCCTCTCGACAAAGGCTTGCTAAGTGTTCTGTACGCATCAATCACCCTTGCAGATTGTTCAGCAGCAAAATCTCTTTCTTTCTAACCAATTAAAGGAAAACAAAATCTTTTAGTTTCTCCAAAAACTCATTCAACCTCACTGCCTTCCCCCATCCCCTTAAAACAAAAAGAGTAGAAAGAAAAATCAAATAGAAAAACATGAACTTCAAATAAGAAAAAAGGATATCCCATCATACCAACCTGAGATTTTGAATGTACTAAATCAGGATGCAGCTTCTTTTGCCACTCTTTGTACTTGACCTCCAAATTCTCACCTTCTTGATCATACTTCCTCTCCCTGTGTTAATTAAAATATATACATATATATATATATATATTAACAAACAAAAATGATTTTAACTTCTTAACTCATCTATAAATTGATAGACAATCATTCATCCATTAAATAAATATATTTTTCTTCCTTCATCCCAAAAACTAAATCAAACATTCATAATCCAACAATAAAACTCCAAAACATAACTAAGACAAGAATATGCATTTTTTGCTGCCACAAAGTGAAGCAAGCAATAACCTAGTTAAAAAAACACACACACGCACAATTAATTTTCTAATATACTAATTTTCACTTTCCTAATTCAGTGTCTCAAAACATACTGAGTCGGCCATATCCATATACGTACTTGTTGCTTTCCATTGCAATTGACCAACCAAGGTGAAAACCTAATGAATTATCATAAGAAGAAAACTTACATAAGCAATTCCTTTTTTTTTCTTAGTGTTCTTCGTCAGAATTGGAATTTCACCTCCATGAGCTATGCCAATATTTAATGCAAACTTTTATCACACAAATGATCAAAATATAACTCTAATTCGATCGGTGAATGGTATCAACAGAACAAAAAGAAAACACCAAAAAACAAGGCGAAAACCAATCAATTGTCATAAGGACAAAACCTACATATGCAATTCCTTAATTCTTTTAGTGTTCTTATGTAATAATTGGAAGTTCACCTCCCTGAGCTATGCTAGTCTTAATTCAAACCTTTACTGCACAAATTGTAAGAAAATAAAAGTCTAACTTAGATGGGAAGACCGAACTAAAGAAGAAAACTTTACGAGCAATTTCAGCACCCAGAAGAAAAAAACAAAACCCTAGAAGCTTACACCCCAAATATCTCAAAATAGTCAGTGGAGCCGTCGACGGGTTGAATGCACCGACACGAGTCGCAGAAGAGGAAAGGTGCGGAGTGAGGGAGAGCGTGGCAATTCCAGCACCCACGTTGGATTTCGACGGCAGATTTAGAGCATAAAGTTTTCCAGGAAAACCGGAGATCACAATTGAAATCGAAGGTGGGAGCGTGAGGAGGACGATGGTGAGGTGATGGATGGTGAAGAAGAGAGAGTTCAATGTGAGGAGAAAATTTGGAAGTGAAGTGTTTAGGAAATGAAGTGAAAGAGCGGCGCAAGATAGAAGAAAAGGCTGTGCAGAGGTTCTTCTTCGACATTGTGTGAGCAGAAATTCCTGGTTTCTGGGAGACTGGAGATCACGGACAAGGGAGCGGTTGTGTCTACAACATTTAGAAACTGAACACTGTTTTCAATAAAAAGAAAGTTTTATTTACCCTTTTTAGAGAAAAAATAGGATGAAAATTATATCTACAATAAATAAAAACACGTAAATTGTGTGTTGATATTGGATACACTTATACACCAATATATTTCGATACTTGTAAGATATATATTGAATAATAAATGTTTAAATTAAAAAATATTTATTAGATTTTTAATAATTTTAACATAATTATAACATAATTTTAAAAAATAAAAAATATTAATTATTTTAAAACATAAATTTATTGTATAATTTTTAATATAATTATAAAAATAATGAATAAATTCTTTTGAACTAGTCATCAGAAACATATTTTTTTTCTAGAAAAAATTGAAATACTTTTATAAATAAATTTTTATTATTAAATTATATAATACATAGTATAATATATAAATTTATGTGATTATTAACTTGTGAAACTAAAATATTTATTTACTTAGAGTCATCTTTTTTAGGATATTTTTACTTATGATAAATTATGTGATTATTTCCTTTTTTTCATTTAATTTGATTTTTTTTTCTATTTTTGTGTGTTAAATGACATTTTAATTAATTTTAGAATGTTCTAGTAGCTTCTAAGAAGTGAGAAAAGGTGTAGAGAAATGGAAAAATACATTAACTCATTTGATTAATTTACAATGGAGATAGCAAATATCATTTGAACGAGATTATCTTGATTAAGCAATATTATCCATTAACTCACTTGAGGTGTAATTATTTACTAAAGTTATATGCTGGAACAAAAATAAACCAATAAATCTTAAAATTTATATTTGTTAACTTTAAATCATAATTATAAAAAATAAATATAATTTCCTATATATTATTCACTATGTAATTCGGGTTTTATTTGTAAACTTAATTTCAAAGTTTACATATAATTATCTTCCCATATCAAATTAAACTTTAAACTGCATCAATCCATATACCTTTTCTTTTAGAACCATATAACAACTAATAACTAAAATTTAAAGTATTTTAAATTATCATCATAATTATTATTCTTTCACATTTAGTGTTATTGTTTTATAACTTTATAAAATAATGTAATAAATTTTTCAATTGAAATACCTAATTGGATGTGATGTGTTTAAATTTTAACATTTTAAAATGTAAGTGTTAACACTTTATTATTTTAAATCTTTCATCTAAACTTATTTGAAATTTTGCTTAATAATAAAAAATAACCATAATTATACAATCTTAAATGTAAGTATTTTATAATGAAAATAAGTTCAAAACAAGATAAAATCTTTGATGGAGAAATTATTAATTGGATGTGACAGTATTTTAATCTCCAAGTTATTGACACAAGTTGTATTGAATTTATGTTTTAAAACTTTTATTTATTAAATATAATTATTAAATTACAATAACATAAAAATTAAAATTAAAATTTGGTTCACTTGGGTGTATAACTTTATTAATTTTATATATTTCTTCATTGTACATGGAAATATATAAAGCACAAATCACCCTCAAAACAATAAAAATTATAATAGGTTATTAACTTTTCTTTCTCTTGATAATAATATTTTAATCTTCATCAAAATAAATAAATAAACCCTTTTATATATATTATTTTTAAAGTATGGCAAATATTTTAAAAAAATACAAATAACTAGTTTAATTAACTAGAACTAACTATTTTTTTGAGGTAAGTTAATATCTTTTCTGTACACAATCTATTCTCAAACTCAAATTCAGTTTCCTGCACAATTTTCTTAAAGATTTTTTCAATGTTTTTCTAAACAAACATTGGTAGTAACTCCTCTATTTTCTAATATATAATTGCAACAACCAATATCCTTAGAACACTAATTAAGAATTACAAAGCTTTTTTTGTTGAAGTGTAATTTGATAAAAAAAAATCTACTTAATGATTTCTTAAGCAATATCCTTAAAAATTAGTAAGTAGGACCTTTATTATCTATTTGGCTAGTAAAAATAAAAGAAAAAGAATACACCAATTTCCAACAAAACAAAAGGGAGAACCCTGTTGGAATACATGATAAATTAACCCTTATCCAAGTAACAATTGTGTTGAGGTATACAAAACCTGTACTTGAGTTATTGGAGCTTGAATGACATGTTGACAAGGTACCTCAAAATACCTTGTTTTCTTCTTCTGCTCTTGCCCTTTTAACTCTTTCTCCTTTTAGTTAAAGCAGAAAACAAATACCAAACTTTTTTCTGCCTGCGTACCTTCTTTGGTACCTCTGAATTCATATCTTGAGTTACAATGGTGTTTAGTTTTTTCTGCCTGCTTGACTTTTCTGCATGATCTGAAGGAACATCTTCAACTGAAACAGTGTTCAATAGCTTGTTGCTGATTGTTGTTTGATGCTGAATTGCTTCATTTTCCAAAGGGTATGTAACGGCTTGGCTTGACAAAACAGCTGTTGGAAGATTCTGCTCTGATGAAGTTGGTACTACTTTGTTAGAATTTACTTCCTTCATGTTAGGATTTGTTCCAGTATACCTGAAAGAACAAAAAGGTATAAAGAAAACTTAATGTTCGGCAACATCTTAAACTACTTTGCTTATTTTCAAACAAACCATGAGGAAGCAAATTCACAGTCTTCTATTCCTATGAACAACCACAGAAACAACAAATAATCACCTTGAGTTTTGGATACTAGAGTTAGTGGCAGACCCTTCTTGCAAAGCTCCCTCTGAAATATCTCCCTTTGCTACTTCAACTTGAGCATCAGTTTTGGAGCTTATTTGAGTGAGTTTTAAGGAATATGAATCCACTCTACCATCATTTTTTATAAAAGGGGTCTCTTCGCCGGCAACGCCAGAAGATGCCCGAGTATGAAATCTCTGTTCACGCACCATTGAAATGACCTTGTCTAATGTTTGTAGTGCATGTTCTACCTCTGAACTGATATATACACTCCTCTTACCTCTTATTACACTCGTGTTAACTTCCTTAATGGAAATGTCTTTTACTTCTTTATTGTTCTCCTCAATTTGTACAATTTCTTCAGTATCTACTTCTACAATCTCACCAAATGTTTTGCTCCTACCTAGTTCTTCTGTATACGTTGTCATTGGCATGACATTATTTGCATACTGGTTACTTATATCTTCCTTAGATGCATCTTTTTCCTCTTCATGCCTGCTTTCAACAAGATCTTCAACAGGGAGAGCTGTTGCAACTTGACGAAGCTGTTCACCATTCCTAGCCTTTGATACACTAGTGTTGCATAGAGCTTCACGAATTCTAACATATAATGGATCCCCCAAGGCCTTGCTGAATTCTCCTTTACCGTGGGTAATAGAAGACACAGCCTATAACATGGATTGGTTTATCTCATAAGAAAATAGAAAACTGTATCAAATAAAAAATGCAATGATGCAAGGATGTTTTACTTTTGCATGTTGGATTGAAGCAGAAAATGAGAAATCAGCTGAATCCAGCTTTCAAACTAATGATTGCAAATAAAATAGGCCGAGTTAATTTTGATATCAAAACTGAAAATATAGTAGTAATTTAATGATAATAATTTAGATGATTTGATCATAGGACATAACAAAAATTCACTATTACACTTTCTTTTAACTTATTTTTCTTCATTAAAGAATGATGTCTCATTAGGTAGATTCAGAATAAAGGGCAACTTTTCATTGAAAGCCCAATAAAAGAAACATTTCTAAAGAATCTACAACCTTCTGATAAAGTCTGAAACCATTGCCAATGAGCTGCCTTGAAATAAAGTTTATAAGGGATGGTGGCACAAAATCCAGTTTTACATCCATATTTGCTATTGTCCTACAAAATTTGAAGTCTTGAATCAGATACATTTATTTGTGGTACCTTTTTCATTTGCAACCACATGAGAAAATGTCAATCCATACAGTTAATCCATGAAGCTAGAGTTTACTTTCATATTTCTTTTAGAAGCTTGTAATAAATTTATTGGTAAAATATAATAGAATATTGGAAACTTAATAAGGAATGGAAACCAGTAAGATCACTTTAGAAATAGCAACCAAACCAGCTACATAACCATTCACAGGAACATAAGCAATGCCAAGACTGTAGAAAAAAGTGAACAAAATAAATATTAAAGAAAAATCAATTTGATTTGCTGTCAGATTCCCCCAAAGCCAAAAGCCATCAATACAGAATTGTCAGGTAACTAATACTTTTTAATATTAATCTGCATAATCAGCAAACCCTATAATATATTCAAAAAAGCAGTGACTTCAGTTAGCTTCAGAGGACTACAGAATGTCATTAGTATTGACACAATAAACAGAACTGCAATACCTTCATACTGAAGATCGTGATTCTAATTACAATTTGGTAAAACAAATATAAAAAGTACTTCAGTAGTGGTTATTGTTTAAACTTGGCATTTCAAAAGATGAACAGAAAAAAATCATACTTTCACTATTACCAACGGGAGAACTGGCTTCATAGTTCATATATTCTAATTCTAATATTCTACAACCATTTGTCTACAACTCTTTTTTTGAAAACAAGCAAAAGTTAGACGGGGCATTATGATCTCTGATTGCTGACTGTTTTCCTATTTCATTTTGTCATTCCAATTCAATTAAATTTTGTTTTATGTTTTAGTACACCTAAAACTCACCGAAAATAACTTCTTTCTGATGTCACCTTTTGCAAAACAAAGCCTCCCACCAAATCAATTCTCACGACATCCTTTGCTTCAGGAATCACCTCATTGTTGAAGCCATAAAGGGTATTCGTTACATTCTTTGAGTCAGAAACCTACAAGCAAATTAAGCAAAAATTTCTTGAACCTTCGAACTAGTGTAAAATTAACTTTCGCAAAAGATAAAACAAACATGGGTTCAGATGATTACCGAATTTGTAAGAACAACAATCAAGTCATCTTGAAAGTACTCAAACAGATAATAGTGCACTACAGCTTCCCTCATAGACAGAGGCCATGAAACCTTCATCCTTTCTTCCAAAATTCAGAGCAAAATCAATATTAAAATACAAAAACTTTTGGCATGATAAGGTGTGTTAAAATGTTACTGTTTTAAATTGATGCTGACAGGACAAACCTCACGAGTGATAACTGCTCCCCAATCCCGACCTTCTGCAAGCATTCGGTTGATAAGATTTTGAAAGTCGGAACAGTAGACTGAGGCCACCTAAATGGAAGTTGTGAAAAGTGTGTCAGGTACAATTACCAGATACACTGTTATAACGATATATTACTCAGATTCAAATACACTCCTAAGGAATGCATCGACACTCAAGACCGCCTTATAAAAAATGTAGAAGGTCAACTGCATGCAAAACACATCTCTGGCAACTATAACTTTCTCAGCATCCTAAACCATACCAAAATGAAGCAGTACCATTTGGTTTTTATCAAGTGGTATAACTTTAAACTTTATACAGAAATTAAACAAGCATAAAAGTGATGATACTGGTGAATTATGTTCAGACTAGTATACAGAAAATTCAAGGCACATATTGTACTAAATATAATTCTCACCATTTTTTGTAAAGGTGTGTCTCCCATGAGATACATAAACCTGTAAGAAAAAAAGTAACACATCAAATTTTGCATGTTGAAATCAATAATATAGCTTTTGTCACTAAAAGAGTAGTGTTGAACATTCTGGTTGCTCCAGTGTGACTTACAAACATCAACAGGCCCATCTACAAAGCCTTCTACAAGCATTGTATGAAAGGGGGACCCTTCTGATCCTTCGCGATACATAACACGAAACTCTTCACCATCTTGTTTTAACTGTTGAGATAAGTAAAATTATCAATAACTTGAGAACTTGATAGAACAAATCAAGTATCTTCAATTAAACAATGGAATACTGTTGGAAAAAAAAAAGAATCAACTATGTCAATCATCTAATGTACATTCCTGATTTTTGTGAAAGGAAATCATCAATTAAGCATGCAAAATAAAATCAGGATCTAAATGAATGGAAGATGGAATAAATAGGAAAAATATCAAGGAAATAAAACATGATGAAACTACTGAGAGTCAATAGCATACTTTCCAATCAGTGTGTGACGTATTAGATCTTCCACTATCATCTGAAGAAACACTCCTCAACATATGCAGAAAGTGAGATACCTCTGCAGTCTTGGTTTCTACTAATTGATCTTTATATCCTGCACCAACCATACACAAATTGAGAAAAAAAAGACAAAGCGAACAAACAAAACAATTGTCCCAATTATCTAGTACCATTCAGTCACAAATAATAATTGAAAGGAATTTAGGGAATGTCATCACCTTCTACTTCAGGTTTTAAAGAAGGCAAAAGTTGACTTCTGACAAGCTTTTTGAGCAAGTCATCATTTGTAAGATCAGGTGAAGCAAGGGTCCTGTCCAACCTCTCCCTATACTGCACAATCTTCCTTTTCTTCTCCATCTTTGCATCCCCTGCCAATGTCAAACAAGCCTTCTCTCAAAAAGTCAATTCAGGAACACAGGCATATGAAGGATTTCTTCTCTTCTCTATGTCTACCCCAACAGAAAATCACTGTGGTACAACAAGATAAGCCAATCAGGTATAGAAACTCTCATCTCATCACGTAACAAACACACAAAAACTGCATGCTTAATTAAGCAGAACTGGTGAAAGGTTTCTTTCTAAAAGCCTAAGTAATGAAACCTCCTGGTAAATTCACTCCTATATGCTGTCGTCTAATATCGTTTAAATATCCATTCCATTTGAACCGTGCACATGAGAACAGAATTCCAAGAGGGAACACAATAGCTAATACATGAATTTACACCCCCCAAGACACACGCAAACAATTAAATGAAACTACATGACAAAAAAAAATTGGAGTCAATGAAATCAGCATACCAAAATAAAATTCCAGGAGTGAAGTCAACTAGGATCATTCAGAAAACCCAAATGAGAAAAAAAGCTAACAAAACAAAAGAGGTGGAGAAATCAAAGCACCCCACAACCCACATGAAGCAGCAGCTTAAAAAGATGAGAACTTTATTGAGAATCTGACAAATAAAAAAACATGATTCATGAACCTTGGCTTTGAGAAGTGGTGGCTTTGAATGTTGATAACCTGGGAAAGATGTAGAAACAGAGAAAGGTAGATCTCAAGCAATGATCCAATCCCAAGACAAAACCAGGTGATGTGAGAGGAACACGGCATGGACTTTGCTTTGTTTCTCCTAGTCATAGGAGACAAACTAGCAGCTCACCAACAACCAAGCACATAAATTCTATTCTATTTTATATTTTTAATATAACAATTTTTCTGATAAATGAAACTGAACTTTCTTCAATTTTATTTTAACTATAATATTAATATTTCGAAAAATATTTTAGTTTTTTAAATTTTAGAAGATATTTTAACCATTTAAATATAATTTTAGAGATCAAAGCAATTTTGACTTTCTCAAATTTAGTAAAAATATAATTAATGTAATCTTTATAAACAACACATAAATAAGGAAAAAATTGAAAAGTTTCAGCGCTTGAAAGGGAAAGAAGAACTACAAAATGATATATTCTCATTCATATAATATTAAAATAATTTTGTATGGTTGATTTGATTTGTAGTGTGTGAAAAGCTTATGTATTTTGTTTTGTTTTTCTTGGTACTGTGAAAAGTTTACCTTGAAAACAAGCACAGGTACGTGTGAACTTCGTGGAAGGTGAAGTTCGAGAATGGAAGCGTCAAAGCTTTTTAAGGGACCAACAAGATAAGCACATGAATGGATTTGGCAGAAGTTTTCAGAAAAAGTGAAGCCTATGAAAAATGTTGAAGAAGAAGAAAACTACAAATAAGTGAGTGAATTCACTTTATATTCGAGGTATTATTTATTTTGAAAATTAATATTTTATTATAACTTTTTAAAAAAATATATATAAACTACTTTTAACTTCTAAACGGTAAAACTATATTAATGTTACGTGAAATTTTGAGTGATATAAATATATTGATAAAACATCGATTCTTAAACGATATGAAACAATTTTAATATAACATTAATTTTTGAACAATAAAATTATATTTATATTGATGTAATGTCGACTCTTAATAAAAATTAAATATGACATTAACTTATGAACAAATGTAAAATTATATTGATGTAACATCGACTCATAAAAACTAAATGACAATAAATATAGTTAACAAAATCAATCTCTATTAATTAATTGTTAAAGATAAATAATACTAATATGCCCATATATAATCTGGTATGTTTTTAATAAATTCAGAATTTAAATGCACTCCTAATAATATCTTATATTTTCTCTTATATTTTAAATATATTTTCTCATTCAAATATCAGGTGACCAACTTAACTAGTTATTGCTAAATATTATAAACTTTTAACTATACTTATATTTTATCTTAAAAATTTAAAAGGGGAAAAATGAAAAGATAGAAGATTAGAGAATAAAAGAATTATTTCTGTTATGTTAGCTTTTTGCTTGAATGGGTGAAAGCAATTGCGTTGCTCTCAAGTAAAGCATGATGCCCACAGCTACATTATAGGATCACAAAGAATCAATAAAATAAAGTTTTTATATAAAAATATTTTGAAATATATGAAAATATATGCACAATTTATTAAAACTAATATATTTTATTATATTAAATGAATGACATAGTTTTAAGAGATTTAAAAAACATTAATAATATATTTATCCAGATTATTCCCATGCTATTATTAATGATAAGTATTGGTGTCCTTTAGTTTGATTAAATGTGTATTTTTATTTATTAATGTACTCTTGATTTTAAAATGTATTTTATCATGTTCATTACAAAAGATAAATGCTTATTTTTATGTAATTGTAATTCATAAAATAGATATTTTAATTTAAAGTTATATTATTAAAGTCCATAGTAAATAAATATTTTTGAATGTATTAATTATATTTTAGACTTATAATAAATAAATTAAATTTTGAAATAATATTATTTTAAAGAAAAAACGACTAATGTATTTTTAAAACTCACAGTAAATTTATTTGACATAGATTATAAATTATATATATATTATAATTATTCACAATCAAATTTATATAAATAAAAATTGCTTTAGTGTATGTGTTTTAAAATATATAAATATCAATTTTTATCACATTATTCATAATACATTGATATGTGTATTGACGTAAAAAATAATCATTTAACAATATATAAAAAAATCAATATCATGAAGTAAAGTATTTTAATTTAAACACAGTAAATAAAACATGATAAAAAGAATAATAACTTCGATCAATTTATAGAAAACATTAATTATATAAATATAATTATCACATGTTTATTAAATTTTCTATCTTTAAAATTGCTAGGACAGTTACATAATTTTGTAGTATGAAACAAATTTAATTAGAAAATTCTATGAAATTAATTACATAAATATAACTTATTTTAAAATGCTATGAATTATAATTTATATAGAAAATTCTTTATGAATAAATTATAAGTTAGAAGCTTATTTGCATAAAAATGTGATTTTTTCCAATAATTAAGACAGTTATTAATCTATTACAAATATTAGTTATAACATTGAATATTACAGCCATAAATTAATAAGAGATGGTGATGTTTCTCATATTTAATTTATCAAAATTAAAATTAAATTAAGTTGAACAGTTGATTTAATACATCTAATTCATCACACGTTGTTAAGAGTTTGAAAAAATTAAAAAGAAATTAATTAATAAAATCACGAATTAGTATTTTGGTTTAAGGATAAATTAATATACGTTTATGAGTGATATTAGAGTGAAGGTCAACATTTATACAAACAATTACAAAAATTTAATTTCTTTCTCATTTCTGAAACATTAGTTTGGTTCGCTGCTTTTTCTCTTTTGCTTTTGGTAAGTCCCAATTTCTTCTCTTTTCTCCTTCTCACTTTCCAAACACAGAATTAGGGTTTAATCATGTTCCATTCGTCAGTGTCCCCTTTGGGAAAATTATTAGAGACATCGAAAATGATGGTTTGTTGTATGGCCGTTTGGTGCTGTCTCTTGTTTGGCTGCTGAAATTCAACCTTTTAGTGTTAGGCATAAATTTATCATGAAAGGAAGGAATTAGGGTTGAGTAATGTTGCTAGGGCAAGACCATGTTAGGATTTTTCATATTAGATATTTGTGAAGTTAAATTTTCTGTATGGCTTGTTTGGCATTTGTATTAAGCATATACCTCTGTTACGGATATAGAAAATGTTGAAAAAATTATTCTGGAGCATGGCACTGCTGGCAAAAAGACCAGGTTGAGCTAGGGTGAGGGTAGATTTTGATATATATGGGTTTAGTAGACATACACTATCGGTAGAAACCAGTTAGTGATCATTCGTTTGTGTAACTAAGACATTTATTATAATCATCAACCAACTTAATGTATATATATATTGAGGCTGGATAACACTGCAAAAGAACTTTTGTACTGTCAGTTTGTGTATTTATTCTGATGATATTGTTATGTATTTACGTTGGTTAGAGTTTCCTAAGATTAGGGGAATGAACTAGATATATGCGTCTTAGATACTGATACATTTGAGTTACAGGTAATTTAATGGGGGATGATTCTTCTCTTAGTTTGGACAAGTTGAGGGCTAACTGGACTCCATCTCAAGACCAATATTTTCATGAGCTTTTGCTGTGCCATGTTCACAAAGGGAATAAAACTGGTAAAGCTTTTAGAAGACACGCCTGGCTAGACATGATTGAACAATTTAACACCAAGTTTGGTTTCAAATATGATGTAGAAGTGTTGAAGAATCGTTTCAAAAGATTCAGGAAGCAGTACAATGAGATAAAAATGATAGTTAGTCAAAAGGGATTCCAGTGGGATGAGGCACAAAACATGATAATAGCCGATGATAAAGCATGGGATGCATGTATTAAGGTACCAATTGTCATAAAATGTTTCAAAAGCATTATTGATTAACTGTTACATTGCAGTTATGACTGTGCTTTTCTACTTGCAGCTCCACCCTGATGCTCAACCTTTCAAGACAAGGTTAATTCCGAATTATAATGATCTACGCATAATTTTTGGCCACACAGTTGCTGATGGCAGATACAGCCTTTCATGTTTTGATGTAGATTTTGAATATGAAGGTACAAATGCCCTCATCATTACATATTCTTGTATGGTTGAAACTGTTGGGTTGGAACAACTGAATCTAAAAAGGAAGGGTTGAATAGAGTCTAGACTCTTCTCGCAGAAAACTAGACTAGATCGTCTAGTGAACAACTAGAACAAACAACACACTAGATTTTATACCGGTTCACCCAAACTCACGGACTATATCTAGTTCTCTCTTAAGTAGATTGCATAAGAGATTCTACTAACAATCAATTGATTACAAACGAGTACATCAACCACTCCTAGTTACAAGCAAGTAGACAATTCATTTTTGGTTCTCACGAGTACAAACCACTCCTAGTTATACCTTTTTAATCTCCTCTAGGATTAAAAACTCTCAAAAGAAATTAACACTCTCAGAGAGAACATAATTCAAGCTCACAGTGTATACTTCACAATGTGAAAAATTTCAAAAGATATTGCTCACCAACAAAGAACACTATAAGATAGAAAGAATTGTATATAGTAGGTGTGTGTTCTTCATCTTCAACTCTTTATATAAGCTTAGAAGATGACCGTTGCAATTTTGATTTAGCTAACATTTGATCTTTGTTGATCTTCAATGAGAATCTTCATCTTTCTTGGCTTAGAAGCTTGATAAAGAAAGTTCTTATTTGAATCTTCAAAACACTTTTTTCTCTGTTCTGTTTGTGAAACAATTTGAACAAGATATGCATATATAACAATTAATCATAAACACTTAAATTTGCTTGTTTCCTCAAGTAGCTGATTATAGACCGTTGGTAATAAAATTTTCAGACAAGGTTATTATAGACGTTGAGAATAAAGTTTCAAACACTTGATGTTTATCTTAAAATCATTTGATTGTTACAAATTGTTTATAAGTTATCTTCAAGCTAAGAACTCGTGGTCTACTAGACTGTCTCTTGCAAGACTTGCTATATTTACTTGTATCCTTCATCTGTCAAAAAACACATGTTAGAATGTGCAAATAATTTGTTCACATTCAAATAGATAATAAGACATTTCGAGTATTTGTTATCATTAAAACTCAACTCATACATGGTCTACTAATACTATACCATCTAGTGGGGCTTATGGGGTTAAACCGTCTAGGGTCTTAACGGAAACTTGAAATTTCTTTACCAAATGTATTGATTTACGTTGTATTGTCCTCAATTTTGAACTACTATAATTTTTCTCTCAGAAAAAGAATTGGATGAGAAGACTATCACCAGTAAAGGAGTGGATAATCAAACTCCCACTGCTTTTAGTCAAGGTAAAATAGACTGGTCTCCAATAATGGACCAATTTTTTGTAGAACTTATGGTGGACCAACTGCGTAAAGGGAACAAGATTGACCGTACCTTCAGGAGACAAACATGGGTACATATGACAGAATCATTTAACAAAAGATTTGGATGTCGTTGTGGTAAGGTTGTCTTGAGAAACCGTTTCAGTGTCCTAAGAAGGCATTACTGCTCTATAAACGTCCTCCTTCGCAAAGAAGGCTTTAGTTGGGATAAGACGCAGCACAAGGTTGTGGCTGATGACCAAGCTTGGCAAAAATGTATCAGGGTATGAGATTTCCTCTCTCTTGGTCATTTTCATTTTTCTTTTTGACACTCTTTTATTTCCTATTACCATCACATCACCAATTCATGATTGCAGGTAAATCACAGCTTCCGGCTCTATAAAATTAGAAGCATGCCTTTTTATTCTGGCATGTGTATAGTATGTCGCAATGAAGAAGTTACTGCAGGTTTCAAGTCAAATCTTCCGAAGGGATCTTCAGGGGGTAATAACTCTGTCCCAGATGCTCAGCCACTTTGTAATGAAGATAAAGGAGCATCACATTTAGGTGATGCAGATAAAGAAGCCTTGCATATTGGTGGTGAAAAGAAGTCTTTCAGAGAAACTCAGACCCTTACCAATGCAGATAATGAAGCATTACAACATGTTGGGAAAAATGTTTCTGGTCACCTAAAAAGGCATCAACCTAAGATGCCAGCAACCTTGAATGAATCTAAGAAGGCAAGAGGGCACATGGCTGTTGCAGTTACATCACTAACCAAAGCAAAGGATGATAATTTTTCTGTAGATAATGTTATCAGTGTGCTTCAGGCTATACCAGACCTGGATGATGATTTAATATTAGACGCATGTGATTTTTTGGAAGATGAGAGAAGAGCAAGGTTGTTTCTGGCACTTGCTGCTCCTTTGAGAAAGAAATGGTTATTGAGAAAGCTTCGGTCACAATAATTGAACCTTGGACTGGTTCATCAGCTTTTGTAAGTTTTGTTAGACAGCATGCAAAGCAAGCCATAACTTCATGTGTTCACATGCACCCTGAAAATATTTCAAACTAGAAGAATTATTCTTGGTTTTTCTTTCTCAATATTAATATCTCAAGAGGTTAAACTACATAATTAGTAACTGCACTCCATAGTTTTTAAAAATATCTTTTATCTAGACTACTTTTCTGAAAATATTTTACAATAAATTTTTCAAAACAAGATTTCTAGAACACAATTTTCAGAACACATGAAATGTTTTAAAACAAAATCTTTATGAAATAAGATTTTCAGAATATATGAAATGTTTTTTGAAACAAAATTATATATAAAAAAATCTTTATAAAATCAGATTGTCAGAACATATGAAATTTTTTTCAAAACAAACTTTCTAGAAGATGTTTTATGGAACAATATTTCCCAGAAGAAATTTTACATAAAGTAATACAACAAGAGAGGGTATTTTAGTCTTTTTGATGTTAATATAAGGTGTAATTAGTAATCATGGGTGCATGAAGCGAAAGCCTCACCCAAATACAACGCAATTCTTATTTTATAATATCCAATTGTCGGTCATATAATTTTTTTTATTTTATATGCAAAACAATTATTAAATGTAATAAAAGATACACAAGGAAGAAAATTTTCTAGATATAGTTCAAAATATAAACTTATCTTAATTTATAAAGCAGTTCATTTATTATTATTTTTTCTTTTGTAAAAGTATAGTTGAAAGATTTGTTCAAAACACACCTTAGGTAAATGATAAAATATATAACTTGAAAACGAACCTAAAGAAAGAAAGCAAAAGCAGATAACATAAAGCTAATGTCAAACTTAGCCAGTGGACCAAATTAAATTAGGTTAAGTGTAATTTTTTTCTCTCTTTCACAGCAACACCACATCCATAGTGGAGAGTGTTGAAAAGTAATAATAAACACTGTTTTCTTAAAAATGAAGTGAAAGTCCACTATCATATATATATATATATATATATATATATATATATATATATATATATATATATATATATATATAATTAGGTCGGTTTGACCATTTTAGGTGCTAATCAATTTCCTCCAGTTGTTTACATAATATCGGTCAAAAGAATGATAATTAAAGTCAAAATACAAAACACTCACATCTAAATATATAACTATGATGTTCGAATAGAAAGAATAATGGCAAATGATAGGGTAAACTTATATAATTCCACATAATTTATATATAATTTCCTTATTTAATTTATTGAGATGTTTTTTAAGATAAAATTGTGATATATAATATCTTTCTTTATTTTACCTATCTCTTTAATTAAAAAAGGAAAAATCTTAAATTTATTATTGTTCTAATCAGAGTATTTATTATTATTGATTATAAACATTTTTACTTATTAAAAAAGTTAAAAAAAATAGTGTTGTTATCTTAAAGTTGAATAAGAAGATTCTATTAATGTCTAATATTAAACAAATTTTATTAGTGTAAGTTAAGGTTATGCTAATATGATACTAACATTATTTTTTTATTAAAAGAGTTAAAAATAGTTAGTATCAAGTTAGAGTGGACACAATTAAATTATTTTAAATTTTTTAAATCAATAATAATAAATTTTATATTTTTTAACAACTAAGTGATTCTATCAATAATTTTATATTTTTTAACTTTATTAGGTTAGATAGACTCTAATAACATTAGAATTTGACCGACATTAATATTTGAAAGTTAATAATGTATATATATATATATATATATTAAATAATATTTTTATATAAGTTATTAAATATTAAATATAAATATTTGTTTATAAAACTCATGTTAGGCAACACGTGTCATCACATGAAAAATAACATAAAAAAAAAAAAAAAAAAAACCAACATGAGAGACTAGACAAAATCCATGCAAAGAAAAACAAAAAAACTCTCAAGATGAACCTAAGCAACTACAATGAAGGTTTAAACAAAAAAAAAGGAAAAACGAAATAAAAACAAGAAGGAAAATAAAAGAATCTTCTCTAAAGAAAAACTCCCATAGACAACAAAGAAGAATGATTGAATACTAATAATCTAATCATGTTGACCCCCATTTGCATATATCACATCCATAATAAAACTCGATGATAATCACACATCATTACTTAAGTTGACGTGCTTTGTAAGTTTTTTTATTAACTTTTACTCCAACTTTAGGAAGACGTATGGAGGTTTGTACATGTTCTTCTTCATTTAATTATTCATCTTTATCCATCTTTTCATTTAGTGATCAAATTGGCTTCTTTTAAGCAAATACCACTTGAGGTAGATTCAACTATATTCATTATCAAGATGATCGGATATAACTCATGAGCCTCTTGATAATCACCCAAAAGAGATTCAAAACCATTTAAAAAAGTTAAATCATCATAAACAATTTTAGAAGTAACCTCTTTGGCAATAACAAATTTATGAGGTGTTGCATTAGATGCGGATTTTAGTTGAAAGAATTCTTCAAGAGGTCACGATTTATCAATAGGAAATGAGACATTTTCTTGCAGCGAACAATCTAATTCATGAACACTCTCCAACGAGGGTATATCAACAATAATATCAACCTTAGATTATGACTCAACCTTTATATCATCAACTGCAACAACAAAGTTATCAACAACAGATAAATCTTTAGTAGATTTCTTTAACTTTTGACCTACAAGAGATCAGCCTCCACTTGGCCAACAACAACTTCAACATAAGCATCTTGATCAATAGTAGATCCCTTCATCCCAACAACAACACAAAAATTTGTATTAAAAACAACAGACTTATTTAATTTTTGTCTCGTAATAACAACAACAGAAAAACTACATTAGAAACAAGTGTGTGTTTTTTTTCCAACAACAACATAAACAACACAATTTTTGGTTTTTTTTACAACAACAAAAATAGCTACAATATCCTCATTAGATACAATAATGTCAGAAATTAAAACATTCTCAAAAATTATTTTCTTACTAAATTTTATTTTGTCTCTTTTCCCTTATAATTAGGTCACAAAAGTAACTATGGCTAACTCAACATGTTTCTATAGAAGAGAAAGATTAAACACAAATTTTCTAATATATAAATTGTTGACCACTTGCAATCATGTGAACTGGTATTTTTATTTTACTTATTATTTTCCATGTTTGCACCCTAGTTAGTAGCTTGTATCTCTAGGGTTATGATCACACCTTTGTGGAATTGTGTTTTAGCACCGCCCCTCTATCACAAGGTCCTACTTCAATCACTCCACATTCAAACAAAATTAAAACCTACCATACTCCATACCCTTTCATTATATGTTTCTCTTTTTTCTAGATCCACATAAACACATATTTAAATACTTTTTCCATGCAAGTCAACCATTTAGTCAACTATATAGGCATGCCATAAAACATTCATGTTATTATGATATATTATTGTCTCTTCCCACCACAGATTGCTGCTGCACATCCTCAACTTTGGTCAACAGCACTCCAAAATATCTGAATCACACACTCTCAACATCTCCATCATCAGCTACTAATGAGGTCAACCTTTAATCACCTTCTCCACTTCTCATAATTAAGTCAAATTGTAGCTCAAATTATCTTATTTGATTTACTTATCCTACACTAGGGAAAGTTAATTAACTCCCTCCATCATGAGATGTGCTATTTTCCAATTTACTGAAAGATGGAACAATCATTGGTGCAGTATATGAGACAATTACTGTTGGCTAATAAACAGATTGAGTCATCTAAAGACCAAATATTTAGACACTATTAACATTGTGTCTTCTGTAATTTCAAATCCTCCTACCCATGAAAACATTGAAATGAATACACATTTTGAATATCTTTCCCTACCATCTTAGTATTGTGCTACACCAAAACAAAAATTAAAATTTATTGAGGAAGTTTTAAGCAATGTATTATCTGATATAATGTTTGGATCGCATTGGTTAGCGAGATTTGGACACACAGGAATAACTGTTTATTTATTTATTTAAAGGAAAAGTGGTTGACCATACTGAAGTTTTTTTCCTGACACAGGTTAAGGTTTACTCTTGGATCTCTTCAAAGGGACTGTCAATGAATTTCTCATTTTTTGACTGGTACTTAAAACTTCTGGTATGTATGCATTCGATTTAATGTTATTATAAGGGTGGTGAGGTCGGTTCTTGGTCTTTTTGTTTCTTTTTAGTTGGTAATGTTAGGGTATGTAGTAGGAGATTTCATTTGGATTTTTGTTGTGTATGTGGAAAAGTTCTATTTATCTCTCTTACTTTGTATAAGGGCTAAACCACCTCTTAAGTGGATCTGTTTAATTTAATGATAAAAAAAATGTATAACTTTGAATTTTTTGGTTAAGATTTTGGTGACATCAAATCACAACTTTTTTTAGCACTAAGAGAGTATAGTAGTAAGGTGGAATGATAAAACTCTCTCTCAAATTGAGTTTCAACACATGCATTTTGAAATTGAGAGAAGAAGAGCAGAAGAGTCTTAGAGTTGAAGATACTGTGTTGGTCACTTGGTTGATGTACATGCAACACCCTTGATATGTGTTTTCATGGTTTGAGATCACTAGCCCCTATTATAGAACTGGTCTGCCACTTGATGAAATGCATTATTTAAGTTCTCCATAGCCAATTATGACATGTCCCTGTGGATGTAGAAAGCCTGTGATCCATATTCTCCTACCCTTCTTTTTCAAATCACTCACCTTTATCACATTTTCTTCCACAAAAAAGCTCCTTCTTTCACGTGTATAGTTAGTTACTTACCTAATCCCTTCTCCTTCTGCCACTGCCAATTCCTCCAACACACTTTCTCCAACTCTCTTAACATGTGTCTATCAACTATGAACTTAACTTAGTTTAACCGATAATTTCAATTTCAAATCACGAATCAACAGTCTCATTAAGTATGCTTTTCAACATCTGTGTCTTCCAAAATCTAACATGTGTAACTTATAGCCTACACATTGTAACTTTCAACTGTTTTTTCAATAATAATGAGATCGAAAATCAGGTTAAACGTGTGTTTACATGTTTAAATACTCAGAAAGAGAATTTGATTGTATAATCAGATCAAATATTCAGAAAGAAAATTCTGTTTTCTGTGATATATATTTGACATGAGCATAATTGTCTCATATTCTCTCTTTTTTTAGTTCAAGTTGTGTAATGCTCCTGAGTTGGTTATCTTAAGGATGAAAAGTATTTGGATTGCGGTGATTAGTGAGATTTGGAGTTATAGGAACAAGATTATTTTTAAATATGAAATGTTAGATTATTCTAAAAAAAATTCTTTAGTTCAATTAAAAGTTTGGTCTTGGATTACTCCTAAAGTCCCCTTTGCTTATTTCTCTTGTTCTGATTGGTGTTTTGATCCTCTGATCTGTCTCTTTTTGCTTTAGCTTGTATGCGGTTGTTGTTTTGACAGGGTTCGTTTTGAGTAGTTGTCTGAAAGGTATTTTGTTGTATGGTTGTCTCAGATTTTTTCATATATGGGTTGAATCACCTCTGAAATAGTTTATATGTATATATTGTTTCTTGCTGATAAAACAAAATATCATATATACAAAAAGAATTTCCATAGGGCCACAGTGGCACCAGAGACAAAATACATGGCCATTATACCTTCTTGTCTATGTTTTGCAAAAAACAAATGTTATCTCCCCTTTACAAATGACAGTGAAAAAGTTGGCAACCTAGCTATTTGAACAAAATTATAAGTAACATTCTTGTGACTATAATGGGAAAATGAAAGGCATTGGGGAGGCATAATTTCTGGGATTCCTTCACAAACAGCAGTGGATGAGAACCAAAGTGGAGAGTGTGGCCCTCTCAAAGGGCCTTCCATCTTCCACCCCACTACCCAACTATGATTATGTCTGCATTTGATGGTCCAAAAACTCCACCCTCTTCAAAAAATTTGTGCATTTATCTTACCCCTTTTTAATTCCACATATAATAACACTAATGATATAAATCCCTTAGAGAAGGAAAGCATATATAGGTCCTGTGATTGATTCGATTACACGTAACAAGATGTTGAAAACCAAAGGCATGAAATGAAAAGTGTAGGGAATGCGTGAAAAGTGAAAAATAGGTCATTGAGTGGCCCATAACAGCCACAAGAATTTTGGATACACCCATCACTCATCATCGATCTTAACTCTACATTCATTCCAACTTGCTGCCAATCAATTCAAATCAGAGTCTTCTTCTTCAGTTCTGTTTTGTGGTATTTGCTAGCTCTCATCACTTTCTCAATAATACCATAATAGTGTGCGCACTAATATTATTCACCACCTTTAAATTCCCTTTATACCTATATAATTTAAGACTCGGACATGTTTCTTAAATGGAATGTTTGTGTCGATACAGTATCGGACACGACACTCGTACTATACTTGTTGGACACGTATTGGTGGTGAAGTGTTCAATTTAAAAAATATATATTGAATTTCTGACAATTCTAGTACGATTCTAATATAATTTTGAAAATGATAAATACATTATTTTTTTTTAAACTCAAATTTATTGTATAAAATTTTATTATGGTGATAAAAATAAGGAACAAATCTTTTTGAACCAGCCATCAGAAACATCTTCCTGCTAAAAAAAACGAAAATATACTTGTGCACATAAATTTTATTGTCGATTTATATATATAATTCATAATTATATAATATATAGATTCATATACTCTGTATATTTTTAAATTATACGTATTTTTTTTTGTGTGCGTGTCTATGCTACATGGTATAAGAGTTATTGCAGTCTTTAACCTTTCCTACAACTTGTAGGAACATCCTATATGTCACCAAAAAAATCTCAATCTGATAAGTGTAAAGACTTGTTAAATCAGTAAAACTATCGTTCTAAGAAAGAGATTAATTTCTATTCTATTGGAATTGAAAAAAAAAACCCTAAAATTTCCTGTGATTATGTTACTTGTTATCTCATTCTTGCGTTGTGTCTCAGTTAAAATTGGTAGTGTTTTCAATGGATGGTGCTTTCTCTACAAATGTCAATCATGCAAACTAACACGTCTTTCTTTTTCAGGGATAATTACAGAAACTGTGTATCTAAATATGTCTTTTTTTTCTTCTTATAAATATTTCTTGTTTCATGAATCAAAATTATAGAATTCACGTACTTTATAGATCTAAATTTTTTGAATGTGAACCCAACTTCATTAATTAGTAGTATAGAATTAGATTGTCATTGTTTATTATTTTTCTTAACTTAAATAAAAGCAAAGATATATAATCTTATATTCTGATTTAGAATATTAATATTACAAAATGAACTTTAAGGGTAACTTAATCCTATAAAACCATGAAGTTGAAATTGAAAGGTTCTAATCTTTAGTCGATGTGGGATCTCCAACAATTAATTGAGTTTATTAAAAAAAAAATTATTCTGAATTATTTGCATATATATTGGTATATATACAATGATTGACACAGTGCATAGTTTTGGGTAGAACATCTTCTAAAGCTTTTGAATCTATCTTTCTGTTTTAGTTTGACACTTCAATTTTTTTATGAATATGCTGATGCACTTCTGTAAGTTGAACAGTGAACCAAACCGACCAAAAAAAATTGCATGGACACAATGCATTGAGGGAATTTCTAAGCATTTTTTAAAATATCCCAAGTTTAGGTTGGATATGTTCTACACCATTCAACTTTTTATTCTTCTAAATCTTCCTTTTTAAGGCTTTTCAATATATTAAATTCATCCACATTTTATCTAATCTTTAATTCATAAAATACAATTAGGAAGGTGTATAAGGAAACTATTAAAAAAACACAATACAAAATTATTCTAATCCAAAGTATCTAGTATTACACTCATGTGTTGTAAGGATATTTTATTTATTAAAAAATCTTGAATTTAATTTTATTATGAATAAAAAAATTGTTGGAGTAATGAGAATAATTTTTTTTATCAACCAGAATAATAAATAAATATGAATAATTTAAGGGGTGACCTAACCTACAGAAAAAAAAAATATAAGACTTCACTCCATAGTTTATTACAGACTTCTAAAAATTACCAACAAATTTTTATCCTAAAAAACGGTCACACAAGTCCGTCCAAAATGACAGTCAGGATATATCATCAAAACAAATTCAAAAATACATATGAACATAAATAACTCACCAAACATTAACCTTCAACAGTTTAAGATCTTCTTATTAATCCCATATACAGAAAGTACAACACCTTAACAAATCACAGACACACACAAAAACAAAAATATACATAATATTTACACGACACATATTCCTCCAATTTTATGAAAATAGTAATATTATGAAAAAAAAATTAAAAAAAAAATTATATATATATATATCCCTACAAGAAAATCATAAAATAGAAACCAATTTTTAGAAACCAAAATAATTAGTTGCAATAGTAACTAAATTAGAGATCATTCTAAAAACTAAAAAGAAATTTGGTTTCTAAATTAGTTTCTATTATTGTTAAATAGTTTCTAAATTGGTATCTAATTAGCAACCAAAATTTTGCTACCAAATTTAGAAACTATTTAAGAATAATAGAAAATAATAAAAACTAATTTAGAAATTAATTTTTTTTTAATTTCTAAAATAGTCTCTATTTTAGTTCCTATTGTAACTAATTATTTTGATCTCTAAAAATTGGTTTCTATTTCATATTATATATATATATAAAAATTGTTGTTTTAGGTTTAGGGTTAAATATATTATGTGGAATTAGGTTGTCATGGTTTGGAAGAATAGAATATTGATTTGGAGAATTGGATTGCCCTCTTGGACTAATAATGACGTTTCCTCTTTCTGTTTTCTGGCTGCCCTTCAATTTTGTACTTTTCTTGGGACCTTCAACCTTCCTCTTCCTTCTTTTATGTAACCTTTGTTTTCAATCTCTATTAGGGTTCATATCTAGTTTTTCATTTTTTTTTATCTTTAATGAGTTTTCAAAATGTTATAGGGTTACATTTTTTTAAAGACTTTAAATTCTATGCACCAACACAATTTACTCTTATTTAAATAATTATTTAACTATGCTTACTATAAAACAATTATCGACGTTAGCAGGACAGAAAAACAAACATTTTTATCATATTTAACTTATTTTTTTAGTACGTATAATTTACTTGAACTTGCTTAAGATATAAAGAAATCATTTTTAAGATTTTAATTTCAGTAAAAAAACAATATAAACTTTTTGTAAAAATAAGAGCAGGAAAAAAATTAGTTTTAGTAAAAATTAAGATATAATTACTAAAAAAAATTATTGATTTACTCACGAAAAATTATTGGATTAGTTTTTCTCAGTAGTTTTTAATCATTGATAAATTTTATCAATACTTTTACAGAATACCTTTACAGACGAAGTTTTGGTTTGTCGATAATTATTAACAAATTTTGTATAAAAATTAAAAAAAAAATATTATATTTTTTATAATTAGTAAAATTTATTAATAATTGAACGTGAATTAATATTTATCGATAATTGGACGTTAATACTATTTATTGACAAGATTTTCTGGAAACAAATTTCACAATATTAATATATAATTATAATTATAATAATTATAAAAATAATAATAGTAATAATTTTATTTTATATGAATATATAATAATGTTGTGTTAAATTGAATTAATCTAGAAAATTAAAATTTTTGTTGATTAAAATATAATTGGTTCTGATTTTTGGTTAAATGATTTAAAATATCTTTTGTTTTGAACTAAGTGTAAGTTTACTTGAGTAAAGATACAAGTCTCACTATAAGAAAATCACTAAATATTTATATTTAGAGATAAAATAATTAGTCACTATATTAATTAAATTAAATACTATTTTAGATACTAAAAAATTATTGATATCTAAAGTAGTTTCTATTATTAATAAAATTTATAAAATAGTTTCTAAATTGATATCTAAATTAGCTACCAAAGTTTTAGTTACTAATATTTTAGATTCTAAATTAGTTTTTTAAAGGCTAATAGATACTAGTTTATAATATAAGTAATTAGTTTATAAAACCTTAGTAGTTAATAGTTAGATACCAATTTAAAAACTACTTTATAAATTTTTATTAATAATTGAAATTATTTTAAATATCAATAATTTTTTTAGTTTATAAAATATTCTTTAATTTACTCAATACAGTAACTAATTAATTTTGATTTTTAAAATTAATTTTTATTTCATAATTTTTGTGACGAGCCATATACTCATTGGACAAAATTTAGAAATTAAAAAATCCAAGAACCTTGACAGTTCGACGAACAATATTCTCACTAAATAATATTCAGGAAATTAAAAACTTAAGAGCATTAAACTCTATATTAGCCCGACAGAAAGATCAAGTTTTATGTCAAACAACTAATAATTTGTCGTAAAATTATATAAATTAGGACTTCCAATTTCTTGTAAGTTTTAGACATTTACTTTATATATCCATACTCATTAGAATTTTTTTTTTTCCTTGTACTATATAAAGATTTATCAAATATTCACATCTTAAATAAATATCTAAATATAAATCATAAAATTTTTTTATTTTCAATTCTTTAAATTGCATATTATTTTTTTCCAAAAAAATACATATTTGAATTATACATTATTAAATAACCAAAATTGGAGAGTCCTTTTTAAACAAAATTTACAATACTTTTGAAAGTGCATATGTGAAGTTTTGTTTCACTGTATTTCATCCAATATAGATATTATAAAAATAATCTCTTAACAATGTTTTTATTGAACGATGATATTTTGAAAAAATTGAATACACAATTCAATCATCATTTATTATGTATTTTACATGTTTTTTTTACAATTTATTTTAAAAATAAATAGTTTTATGTTTTTTTTATCTTATTTACTTGTTTAATAAATTATTTTTTTAAAAATAATTACGTTAAGTTTAAGCATAATCTTAGTAAACCAATCATTTGACATTAAAATAATGAAACAAGGCATTCACATATAAGGTACATTACCCTAGGTCAAATTAGACCGTTTGAAATATTATATATTAGAAATTTTGCACCAACATGATTATTTTCTTTCTTTGTGATGAAATCATGCAACTTTTTTTTAAATGTCACGAGTATATAAATTTAGCTTATGCTTTATTCACTTAGTTTTCGACCGACCAAATAAATGAATAAATAAAAAACTATGGTTACGACGTGATCTTACAAAAATATTTCTTTTCTTTTTCAACTTTACAAAATATATATTTTTCCTTTAACATTGTCACTAAATGTATTCCTCTGTTCCTTTCTCTCTTTGTTATTTCCTTTTGAATATGAATTGGTCAAGAGATGATAAATATATTTTTCTCTCCTCGAGCTTATCCTTTTAAAATTTTAATTCATTGTTGTTTTTTTCTATTATTTAAATTAAATTTAAATATATTTCAGTTATATAGAATGAGTTGTTTTGGATTTAGGTTTATAAATTTTCATTTTTTGTTCATTCCTCTAAAATATAAAATTATTATTTTCTTAATAGTGTAAAATCAAAGTATTCTAATTTTGATTTGATTTCACAAAACATCATTGTACGATTTTGAATCCTTCAAAAACTTGAAATCACTATTTTTATTTTTACCATTTTGTAGAGATTTAAACATATTTAATTCTTTAAATGATTAGATATAAATCGTATTAATCTATAATTCAAAACCATTAATATAATAAAAATAATTATTTTAGTGATATCTCAATCCTTATATAGAAAAAGTAAAGGATTGGTGAGTGAACCACCATTTACAAAAAAGACTACCTTCTTATATACATAAAGACAGTACATATACAAAAAGACTACACTACACGTCCCAAAGCGTAACAAAACGAGCTAGCTTCATCAATGATAATTCCCAATCCCACCTTTTAATTAAAATTTCAAAAATACCTATATAAGCAAAATGAGATATATTGTCCTAAAGATGCTTAACATAAAAAAAAAATATTCACAAAAGTTCAAAATCATTAATATTGTACAAATTCCACTACAAATATTTGACTAAAATTAGGGTATTAAAAGTTGAACTTAAAGAACTACTTTTTTATATGTGTAGACCACCAAGATGGAAAATTAGCATATATATATATTATTTATTTGTTTTATTTAATTTTTTGTTTGTGTTAGCAATAGATGGTGTAATAATAGTTTTAGAAGCAATGCAAAGAATATGTTCCATTCTTTGGTCAAGGCAACAATCCTAACATACATGATTCATTCCATCACCACCTTTTCACCAGCTTTACATTCATGAAAGGCATCAATGAAAACTATCTTCAAAGGGAATTAAATACTTTTCCAAAAGCATGCCAATCTCATTTAACTATTCCACCATTCTACTCTTTTCAAATAAATTTATGTTCACAATTTTTTAAATCATCATAACATTGCAATTTTATTCCTAGTTAATTAAGGTATTTTTCAATCATTTGTTGTTGTCTTTTTATTTCAAAACAAACTCTAATAATTTTAAACTTTAATTAAAGAAATGAAATTATTGAATATAGTCCTTGTTAATATAAATTAGTGGTGTGGTCATACACGTAAAGTTTTATAGAATGCACATTGCCTTTTTTTCACGTAAATATCTGAAAGTCTTAATCAGAAATGACGTTATTATCCAAGCAAAACCAAACACACTAATAAACTATAATAAAACCTTGAGTGGGACTTTCAATAGAATTAAAAGAATGAAGTTTTTTTATTTTATTTTTATTTTTAATAACACATGTTATATGAATTGGTCACTTTAACATAATATATATAATGGTACGACCACTTTTTTTATAATTAATTTTGTTGTCTAAAATTTTTATATTATTTCACCTTTACGTGCTTTTGCTAATTTGTATAAATTTGATATCATAATTTCTATTACTATGTTTCATCAACACAACAACCCTTTTAATTTAAAATAAAATATTACCTCTTCCATTTTTTAAATTCTTGTCTTTTTCTAAGACTAGAAGTTAACCCCTTCAAAGTGAAAAAAAATAAATTTAAGAGAGCAACATTTTTTAGTAAGAATTGCATGGAATTCTAAAGAAGGTAAATTACTTTTTCTGTAATATTAATGGTTATATAGTTTTTCTTTTTAGATTCACCTTCTTTTGTTGGATTAGGAGTAAAAAAAAAATTCAAGAGTTCGTTCTTTTGGTTTTTGATCTATGAAAAATACGACGCACTGTTTTATTTATAAGGGTTTGGGTTTGAATATTTATCAAAAATTTCAAGTAATTTAATTTTTTATTATTGATAAAAAAACTATTTTTTTTATAAACATGGTTTCATTTACATAGATATGGAAAACAAATATCTTCCACTTCTTTCTTTCAGTGACTTATACTGTAAACAATTTATTTAATAAAAAAATCTCATTCAAAAATTTAAATAGATTTGGGTTGTTGGATCATATTGTGAAAATATCTTATTAAAGGTAAAATATATTATGCATATTAGATCATTTTGTTCTTAAGTTTTATTTGTATAGAAGTTTAAACGTCTTTTAAATAAATGTGAACTACTTCAAATATGGTTCAACTCTTATACAAAACAAAAGAACCTTTAGAATCTTCCTCTAAGAAAGAAATAAAAAAAACAAAGACTTTTACCAATGTCAACTAACAACCTATCATACAAGGAAAAAGTCAACACTAAAAAACAACACTAAATCAAATTCATACAAACCAAAGGATAAAGACATCAAACGAAATAAGAAAAACAAGCTGATGATACTTTAAAAGAGACCAAGATCAAACCTTTAATCAAATGAGAGTAAACATTTCTGAAACATCTATCAGTTCTCCTTTAAAAATTATATTGTTCCTGCGTCTCCAAATCTCACTTACTAGAACCAACAAATTGATTAAAAATAATTTTGAAAAATCCCTAATTAACCTTTCATAGTGAAACCAAAATAGTTGTTTGTTTGAAGGTACTAGACTAAACTAGGGGGAGAAAATTTGAAAGAAATGTTGGGTGGGACAATATTTAAGAATGGTTGATGACAGCTAACACTACACACATTCATACCCACAAACACAATATAAAAAAAATATAGAAAAAAGAGTTGGTGGTGTTGGTGTCATCAACACACATGCATGCCAGAGGTGCCCAAACACAACCTACAAGACAAATAAACTACTCCAAAATAAAATCCATGCTTCCAAATAAACAAACAACATCATTTAACAAATGAACAAAACCTAAAGCTTTTCCACCCAAATTTCAACCTTTCAAAATTCCTACCTCATGCCACTCCAAACACATATTAGCACCATAACCATTACCCAACAAAACAGTGTCTTCCATAAAAAATATCTTCATTTCTTTCCCTACTAATGACCACTTTGTTTTAACAAGTTTATCAATTTTCTATAGTTTTTTCTGGAAAAGTTTACAGTAACATAATAAAAGACCCTTTTCAATGGATATTACCTGAGGCCATGACACTCAGCTTTATCGGCCATGGCCAGCTGTTCCTTCCTTTCTTTACAAAGCAGCACCTCATAATGGTCCAAAACATAAAATATTGTTTCTGGAAATTTTTTTTATAAAATAGCTGTGAATTAGTATACCAACATTTTACTTTACAAAGAAAGATTTGGTCTTAAGTTGATTTAAAAGAAAGATTGAGAAATTTTTCTTATTCGGATTGATGTTTTGAACTTTTATATTGTATGAAATATTTGAGAAATTGATGTTCTGGTTAAAAGAAAAGTTGTGGTGTGTTTCAGTATAGGTTTTTTTGACTCTGTATTATCTCGCGGCTTTATGTTTATAACTCTTTGGTGTTTGACTTACCTCTGTCTCTTGTTGGCAAAGAATCTGTTTAGTTGTTGGAATTGTCTTCTTTTGTGAGAATGTAATTCCTTTAGAGGATTAATATAATTGTATTTTGTTGTGTTTATGCCTATTGTCTTATCTATGTCAATCTAGTTGATGTGTTGGAGTGTTTATTGGATTCATAACTGATTGAGTGTTAAGAAGTTTGATATAAGTTTTTATATATAAGGGTTGAAATACTTTGAAGTGTCTTATTTTATTTTATTTATTATTTACTGATAAAAAAAATCATATGTAAGAAGCTTATTTAAGAGTTTTTCTATTAATTAATTTTATTAATAAATAAATTTTAAGATTACTCATTTATAAACTGAGATGTAAACTTATTTATATATATAAATATTATAAAATATATTAATTTTTATTTGTTGTCGTTTAAATTTTATATCTAGAACAGGAGTAAAGAATGTTTGATGGAGCATGTGGTTTAATTTTATAGAGATGCAAAATCTTATTAATCTTTAACATATGAATAACAAACAATCCTTAAGAGAATGTAATTGTCTTGCACACTGATGTTGCATTATTGTTTTCAGGTCGTATCGTGCATTTTGGTCAAGTCCTATAATATAACTCAGGTGCCACTTTTTTTTTTTTTTTTTTTTTTTAGTTCAAACTAAACTTCTTTGAGTATTCTTTTTTATATAAACATATATGAGATTTATGATGGAAATAGATAATAAAATTATTTTAAATTTTATAAATTAGAAACAAAAACTTGGTAGAATTTGAAGGGTTTATAGGAAATGAGATTAGATTTTGAGGAAGGAAAACTTTTATGCATTGAGTAAAATTTGATAATTTGATTAGTAAGTTTTTTAGGGGTAAAGTTTGAAATAATTTAATAACGTTTTTAAAAAAATAATTGTTTCGTAATTTATATGTTCAAATATTCATTTTTCCCCTTTAAAGTTTTATCTTATATTCTATTTTTTTTATAAATTATCAAATTCATAAATACGTTAAAATATATTTAATAAATAAAAAGTAATCAAATTAAATATAAATTAAGAAATTGTATTTTTTTTATTTTTTAAATATATTAAGTTTGTATTTTTTTATTTTTTTAAGATATTGTTATAAAATAAGAAATGTATGATTGTCAGTAAGAAAATTACTTTTTCTTTATGAAATTATATATTCTTATATAGTAAAAGAAATATGTTTGAAATTGTAAGATTAATATTAATCTATAGCATCATTAATATTTATAAATATTACAATCTACAGTAATATATAATAGGTTTTTCTGTTCGATATACATAATCTTTTAAAATACATTCTCTTTAAATATTTCTATTTTTTTCCAACGGTTACATTCTGTTCTTACAACAAGGACCAAGAACACTTGAAACGGGTTAATCAAGACTAATCCTTCAATCTTGGGCTGAATACTGTCTTGGGCCGGGTACTTCTCTCCTTGATGGTGCTCTCGGCTTCTCCTCTCGGCTGGTACTCTCGGCTGGTGCTTTCGGCTGGTGCTCTCGGCTGGTCCTCTCGGCTGGTGCTCTCGGCTGGTCCTCACAACAGGTGGGGGTTACCTGCAAGTCGCTCCGATGCCAAAGTCAGAAAAGGTTTAACATTCATCAGATAAAATCACTCTTACCTCTTTCTATCTCTGAACTCCTATTTATAGAGTTTCTTTAATGGGCTTTCCCTTTACTCTTGGGCTTTCTTTCTGCACCTTTCTTATTATTTGTGCACCCCTCTTGTAAGTTTTTATCTAATTGGGCTTTTGCAGCTTTTACATTTGTTTTATTCTTGTCTTTATTACTTTCGGTCAAAACCTCTCGGTTTTAACTTAATCATCTTAATTGTTATGCTATGTAGTTCTCGACATGAACCTCTCGGTTTTACCCTATCAGTACACATTCAACTTTTAATTTCAATATCTCTTATATTAACTACAAAATTAATTTTAAATATTTTATTAAATTAACTTTTTAACAACCTTTTAATTATAGCATTTGACGACGTCTTAAATTATTTTTAAAATTCTTAAAAAATATAAAAACACATGCATAGTAACTACTATATTGTATTCTCTAGTATATATGAAAAAATTGAAGTTAAAATTAGTACTTAAAACAAATATTAATTCATATTTGTGATGGTGATTTGTACTATTAAACGTATAATATATGTAAAACATTTTAAAATAAAAAAGTATTAAATAATATTGCATATTATCTTAAATAATAGTATTAAATTGAATAAAAAAAATTAAACATCACTGTCATTAAAAAAAGTCCGAGAACAGCAATTTGTTAGAATTAGGTTCTTTTTAAAAAAATTTGATGTGTGTTTGGTTGTGGTTTTAGGCACTTTTCTTAATTTGTGTGGGTCCCACATACACGCGCTTTCTTCGCACGCGTTACTTTCAAACCTTTCCCTTTCTTCTTTCTTTATTAGTTACTATCAATCATACTTAGGTCACATTTTATTTTCATAAAATAACGCGTCAATGTTATTTTAAAATTTCTATTTTCCAATTTAATTTTCACATATATATATATATATTCTTATTATTTAATAAAATCATGGTAAATTTAAACTTAAAAATAACTGTTTTAAAAAAATTAAAAATATTTATCGATGATAATATTTGTTTGAATTTCTAAGTTCGAGAATTTTTTATTCAAAAATATAAATATTGAAACTATATCTCAGTAGAAAGTACTTTTTTGTGAGCAAAATGTATTATTTTTTAGGTTTTTTGTGGCCATGCTGAATGCCATAAATTATTACTCATTTCATTATTTTTTATGAATGTTGATTTTTTTAACTAAAAGATTATTTTAAATTACGGAATATGAGGTTGAAAAATAATTAGACCAATAAAATGTTATTCGCGTTTTTTAAATAATTATAATATTATTAAACTGGTTTATAAAGAAAATAATATTGCCCACTAGTTTGAGTAAAATAATAATAGTTTTATGAATTTAATTTTTTTCAAAACTTATTTTGTAATATTTATTAAAAAAATTCCTCTTTATCATTTACTTATGTATTGGAAGTAAATAGATCAAAATATTATAATTCAAACTTTTAACATTTAAATCAATAAAATTTTATGAGGCTCGGATACTTCTTTTTAAATGGCGTATCCGTGTCGGACACACGTATCCGCGTTGACACTCGTAGAATACTTATCGGTGAAGTGTTCCATTCAAAAAAATATTTGTTGGATTTTTAAAAATTCTAGCACGGTTCTAATACAATTTTAAAAGGTATAAATACAATAACTTTCTAAAAACTCAAATTTATTGTATAAAATTTTATTATGATTATAAAAATAAGAACAAATTCTTTTGAACCAATCATGAAAAATATCTTCCTACTTCCAAAAGAATCTAGAACATACTTTTACACATAAATATTTATTTTCAATTTATATAATTCAAAATTATATAATATATAGATCCTTGTCCCCGTATCTTACATTTTAGGAATTATACATATCTCTGTATCCGTATCCATATCGTGTCAGTGTCAGCGTCCGTATCCGTATTTGTGTTACATAAATAAAATTGATTTGTATATTACTAAAATAATAATAAGAATATATTAAACAAATAAAAGTACAATTTGAAGGAAGTGAAAGGGGAAGAGAAGAGAACTAGAATTACCAATAATGACTTGGGAATGAGTTTATTAATACATTAATCTTTTCCTTTCTGGTAATTTTCGCTTTAAAAAAATCTCCTTTTTTTATTTAACAGATTAAATGTTTACTATTTACTATTTACCAATTTTTTTTTTCAGAAAATTATTAGATATTAAAATTTTCATCTTAGGAGTATAAAATAAATTTATCCTTTTTCCTTTAACATACTTATGATAAAATAATTATTACTATAAAATTAAAATTAAGGGTGCTACAAAATATTATTGTAAGTGATTTAATTAGTCTCATAACAATATTGGTGATATTATATTTTAGAAGACGAATAAAATAACTTTAAAAGAGATATTTTATATTTTTTAATTCAATGGTTATAATGAATAACTTATGTTAAATTTCAAGAAAAATAAAGAATAAAACTAAAAAATGATATTTTTCAAAATAATTTGATCTTACGGCATTGTATTCTAAATGCAAAAAAAAAAATTATCCTCATTAATTTAAACATGTATTTTATGTGATAAAAAAAAACGCGCACACATATATATATATATATATATTTAGAATGAAAAATAAACTATACAACTAAACATTAAAAATTTTATGCTTAATTTTCATTATTTAAGATTTTTTTTACATAAATAACTAAAGTTTTTCATTAAAAGCAATAAGGTGAGTTAGGTCAACGGATTTTTGTACTCATTTTTACTAAATATCCTTTTATAAAATAAATAAATTTAATTGTATCATTTTATTTAATATATATAATACCCAATTTAACTTAGATTGTAAGTTAAATAAATAACCAATAAGTCATTCACTTCCCCAAGAGATGTGTTACTTTTGCACTGCAATGGCTTAATCACTCTTTGTCAAAATGAGTGTTATAAAAAACAAATTTAACTTTGTTATTAACGATGTGTCAAAGTCACTTCACACAACACTTCAGATCTTGTAATCTTATAATAATAAATGGATTTTTCAATAAAAATTTAATTTAATTTTAAAAATAAAATATAATTAGTTGTTATAGTGAGTAAATTATAGATATTTTAAAGTTTAAAATATTTTTTAATTTTTTAAATTAATTTTTATTACTTTTAAATAATTTTTAAATTAATATATAATTAGTTATTAATGTTTTAACTACTAATTATTTAAATTTTAGAATTGATTTTTATTCAATAATTTTTTTTAATAATGGATGTAGTGATAGATTATGTAGAAAAATATTATAGTATAAGCAAATTAAAAAATGTGGTTGGATGAAGTAATTTAGGAGAATAATCTATTATTTTTATCAGTAAATAAAAAATAAATGATAAATAAGAATATTTTTTAGTGAAAAAATAATGACTGAAAACAGTTTAGAGATGTTATAAGCTATTACTAAAAGGAAAGAAAAAGTCATACTAAAACCCTAAAACACCTCAAAATTTGGCCTTTTATCCTCATTCCCCTAAAAAAAAATAAAGAGACTCTCTCATTTAAAGCATGTATATATAACATAATAATATTACAACATAAATAGAGGCTGCTACCAAAATAATAATAAGTGAATTGTGAGTGTAGGTTTCAAAGAGAGCAATTCATTTATTTGATGAATTTAAAATTCTTTGAAGTAAAATGAGTTATTTGTTGATAATTATTATTAAATAACTTGAAAATTTCTCAAGGTAAATAGAAACAAACATATTTTAATGCAATTTTTATTCAAGATTATTGATGTCTCTTGATTCTTCCTAAATGTGCCTTGAAAAGATGATAAAATATGTAATCATCATTTCAAATAATTAACACTCTTTCAAACTATCCCAACAATTAAGTCATATGCATGTACTGGATTAAAGTTCAACATTCATTCATTTGACAAGTTGACACAAATGTCATACAATTTTGGAATGTCTTGCATAGGAAAATTTGTAGCCAAAACCTAGGTTTTATAATGGTGCTTGTGGAGTACCTTGAAATGTACGATTGACACTAACCCACACTCCAATCCTAGAAATAAAATACTTTAGTGATATTAATTAAGTATTTGTATATATTTTTTTATTTTCTGTGTCCAACTACAAAGAAAATCATAAATTAGAAATCAATATTTAGAAACAAAAAATAATTAGTTGCTATAGTGACTAAATTAGAGACTATTTTAGAGACTAAAAAAAGTTTGGTTTCTAAATTAGTCTCTATTATTGTTAAATAGTTTATAAATTGGTATCTAATTAGCTACCAAGATTTTAACTATCAATTATTTAGATTCTAAATTTGGTAGCAAAAATCTTGGTTGCTACCAATCTATAAACCATTTAACAATAATAGATTTTTTTTTAATTTATAAAATAATATATAATTTAGTCACTATAACAACTAATTATTTTTTATTTATAAAAATTGGTTTCTATTTCATGATTTTCTTGTAGTGATATGAATTCTATAACTTGACTTAAGTGTTAAAGTAGTATTATATTTTTGACATAAGAATGATAGTTTTTATGTTAAAATTAGTGTAGATTCACCAACAATCTTGAATAATCTTTAATCTTATTCTATTTATGTTTCATAACCTAATTTTAGGTAGATGCCTCTAGAACATTTGAGATGCCCAAAAATGAAGGGAAGAACATGGATATAAATGAAAAAAATGGGGAAGGAAGAAGTGAAGTTTAGTTAAAAGTGTGGGAGAATTAAAGAATTAGGGCAAAGGGATCCCTACAAAAATGGTGTAAAGAAGATAATCTCTTGAAGCCAACCTGTAAAGGCAAGTTGTCCCACAGAGATAGGACTCTCTACTCTTCATGTTGTCTTCACAAAGGAGATTATTGATCCAACGGTAGATGCATGAATGTGTAGGTTGAAGAAGAGAGATCCTAACCCTACTTTTGAAGCAATAGCATCCACATGCTGTGACTAGACCATCAAGTCAAATATGTGCTATACTTTCTTCCATCACCAAGAGAAATTGTAATATTAAATAAAAATGAAAAATAAAATTAATAAAAAATACAAAAATATCTAACAAACATTGGCTACATTTATTATTCATATTATAAATGTTGACTTCTTGCATAGTGGAGGGTTTGTTCATATGAAATTTATGCAATGGCCATGCATTAGTGGTACCACCTAAGTCACCACCACTCAAAGTGGAATTCAAAGTTTTACCAATATAAAAAACTTGTGGATTAATAATGTGTTTAATTCATAAAGTTTATGGCTAGGGTTGCCTTACCAATATAAAAAACTTGTGGACGATATGATAAGAATGATTAATGAAAAAAATTTAATCATAGACACATATATTCTTCTTAAATTTAGTATTTTTTTTAATTATTTATTTTCAAGTATAATAATTAACAGTATTTACTATTAAAATCCGATACAAAGATCAGAGTGTGCTATATCTCTTGATCACATGAGACTAACCCTAATCACAAGTTAATATCATTTTTTTAATAAAAAATAAAATAAATAAAATAGAACACTTTAGGAATATCCTAATCCTTATTTAAATACCAAATAAAATTTACTACCTAACTTATAAACTAAAAACATTAAAAACTAACATATAAAATAAGTTTAGACAGATTATTAATATTGATATTTGTTATTTGTGTCCATTTTTAGAAACACTAAGTTTAGGTTTTCGTAGTAAGAAGTGTAAATGTGATTTTCATAAACTAAAATCATTATAATTTATCTCTCTCTATATATTAATATTTAATTTTTTATTTTAGTTATTTTGACTTTGTTTCATTAATCTAAACACAATTAAACTTGAATCTCATAAATAGTTTTAAGTAAATATTGATAAAAAACATTTAATCTTTATTGAAAAACTTACCTATTTAATTTTAGTGGAATCTTCTCCCCGAGTCATTTATTGGTGAAAAGACATTTTAATAATCCCTAACAGAATCTCACTTTTTTATTCATAGAATTTGAAATTGAAACCTACTTAAAATTAAAAGAATTGAGTCCAATACACTTAAGAAAACAATGTGCATATTTAATTTTAACATTGTAAATAATTAATTTTGTTTTGTTTATAAAGAAATATATTTGATCAAGTTTTAAACACTTTTTCAATTAAATTTCTATTAAAATTTTGTTTTTAACATACTTTTTATTTTCATTTAAATATGGTGTTGTTTGTTTTTATTGTCAACAGAATGATGTAACCTTTATTTATATCTTGTTGTCTCAAATTCACAGATAAACCATATACTTAATTCTCAAACTTTTTTTATCAACTCCTTTTTCCACTCTCTTAAAGTGAGTTGACTTATAAAAACGAGGTGGTTGTACTAATTACAAAAAATTTTAAAAAAAATATGTAAGCTAATTAACAAGTTAGAGATAAAAATGAAAAACCATTTATACAATTAACTACAAATTAAATAATTTTTTTTTTTAAAAATAAAATAAAAATAGTTAAACCGGAATACTAAGAAACCGGAATAGGATATTTCTGTGAAGATTCGTTCCGGTGTAAAGGAAAGCGCGTAAACCGTTATTTTTCTGGTTGGAATGAGAGTGAAATAATGTGTAACAAACAAACAAATTTGCGTGTATCTATCTGTCTTACATTGGAAATTTAACCTTAGCCAAGGTTAGGTAAAACTTAAGGTGGAGTTTCTAACGCCGTAATAATGGGGTTGTTGACTCCACTATTCCCTGTTTGGTAATCTCTTTTTTTTTAGCTTTTGAAACGTATTATTACTATTAGGCTTTTCCGTGACAGTAGTTAGAAGAGATTATCCATTCATTTTCCTTTTCTTGCGTATATTCAACTTCATTTGTTAAGGTTTTTCTTTGCTTCTTCGTTATATTTAAGGAAGATGCCATGTTCCCACATACTCTATCATATAACATTTTTGGACTTACATGCAAATTTAAATTTTAAATTATGATACAAAATGCATAACCTAAGTTTCATCACATGTGTATGTTGAATAATATTGATAGGGATACTGTAACAGCTTCTATTCATGGATTTATTTAGTTAAATGTTTTATGATAAATAAATAATTTTTCAAAAAACTAGTCTATAAAATTAATCATAATGATGTTATTTGTCTTTGATATGCTAAGTAAAATTTACTTTATAATATTTATTTTAAATTGTAATAAAATATCATAATTAGGGTTATTTGTTTTTGATATGCTAGTATTGAGATGGTGAATTCAATTGCATTTTAACTACTTTCATACTTTCCTTCTAAGTAATTGGAAATCAATAACACAGTGTTGTGCATGTGTTCTTGTAATCTTCCTTGCAACAACAATGGTGTATTTAGTAATCTAAAAGATTGCCCTATTTATCATTTATTCTTGAAGATTAAGGTTCTGAATCATGACTCAATAAACAAAAATATAAAAGTTAATTATGTTTTCTGACTTATTTTAAACACTTATTTGCAGTTACTCTTTTTGCATTGTCTTTGCCAATAAGCAAAGTCTAAGGATACAGTGGAATTGTATTTTTTTTTTAAGATTGTGCAATTATAATTTTTAAGACTGTTATCCAATATTATTATATACATAAATTGCATTTAATAAGATAATTAATTTACTGATTAACTTATTTATGAGTTAGTTTTGTCAATATGAAAATATTTGATAAAATATATGAAAGCAGTTCATTATAAAAGTTTATAATTTAAGAATATGGATATGCTATTTAATTTTCTTTTATTATTATTAATTTTATAATTAATATATTTTTAATTATTTTATTTATTACTATTTTTAACTAAAATTTAATTTATTAGTCATAAAAAGAAAGATTTCATTTAATTTTTACTATAATAGTAGATCTTTATTTATGATTTAGGTAAGTTTTTGTAATTTTCATAATAAATGTTTAGAAAGAAATTTCAAATATGATATCTTTTATCATTTCTAAGATAATAACTCATTCTGTAGGAGAAATCTTTTATTTCTTCTTTTAATATAAGATATTGTAAATAATAAATATTATATTTAAGATTTTTTAAAATATACTATCTTATTAACTAGTATAGTCAAACACAACCTTAAATATTAAATTAATCATTTGTTTTTTTTTCTCTTTTAGTGAATATATGGTTGAGTATATTTTTGGAATCTAAAGTTGTGAAAATTGACCAGAGAAACTAATTAATAAAAAATATATAATAAAATATTTTTGTTTACATTACCTTATTTCTAAAAGCTTAATGTAAATACTCTCAAAAACACATTTCACCAATGAAATAAAATTTAATCATCCACATAAGTTATAATTATCGCATATTTATGATTCCTAAATAAAAAAACCATGATTTACACAAAGTTAATAATTCCTAATATGATTTTTAAAAATTTAGCAAACGTTCATTATGTTATTTCATACAACTTTTAATTAAAATTATAAAATTAAATCTTTATTTTTTCATGATTAAAAACCTTCTCCGTTGCAATTTTTTTATGAAATTTAAACAAATAATAAACAAACGGACAGTTTAAAAGCTTTTCTGTTATAAATATCACACCCAAAACTTTCGTTGACTTTTTCAGCACCCATTTTAAAAAAATACATCTAAAACAGTTTTTAATTAATGCTACTATAAAAGCTTTTATATTTACAGTACACGCGTATTAATTTTTTTTTTTCTTTTTGGCCCAATTTTTTTAACTAATACTAACATTGTAGCTTAATGGCTATTCAAATTCTTGGTAACATTTTAATTTTTAAAATTAATCATTCAACAATTAATTTTAAATTTTGTTATGACTTTAAAAATTAATAAGGTAAAAAAAAAAATATGGTGATAAATTAAATTTCTTAAATGAGGTGTATCCTGACAAAACCAATAAAAGTTGCTTTAATTGTAATTTTATCTTTTGTACTCAGAAAAATGACAAAATGACGTTAATATAACAGCGTCCCAATCCTTCCGAGTTTCGCACTTTCTTTCGTTTTCCGTTTCTCTCTCTCTTACTCTCTTTCTCTCTCTCTCTGTTTTCCTTCTGACCGGACGACACCGTTTTGAGCACATGGTGGTGAAGATGATGCGGTGGAGGCCGTGGCCGCCGCTGGTGTCGAAGAAGTACGAGGTTAGGCTCGTGGTGAAGACCCTCACTCTCCATGGCTGCGATCTGGTGCGGCCAGCCGCAGATAAAGGTCTGGTACTCCAGATTAAGTGGAAGGGACCCAAACTCACGCTTAGCTCGCTGCGTCGAAACGCCACAGTCAGGAACTTCACCAGAGAGGCGCAACCTCAACCCAACGACGTCGTTTTATGGGACGAGGAGTTTCACACGCTCTGCACCCTCTCTGCCTACAAAGACAATGCCTTTCACCCTTGGGAGATCGCTTTCTCTCTCTTCAATGTCTCTCTCTCTTTCTCTCTCTCTCTCTTTCTATATTTCTCTTTTCTCTTCTGCTGCAATTTTAGAATTTTAGATTGATTTTGTTTTGGGGTTTTCTAATTTATCGTAAATTGAATTTTTTTATTAAAAAAAAGTGATTTTTGGGGTTGATTGGAAAGGGGGTGTTTTTCTTTCTTTTTTTCTTGTTTTTGTGAATTATAATAATTATTGTTCCTTTGAATTTGATTTTAATTGGGTGGTTTTGTGTTGCAGGGTTTGAATCAAAGGTCAAAGACTAAAGTTCCTGTGGTTGGAACCGCGTCTTTGAATCTGGCTGAATTTGCATCTGTGGTTGATCAAAAGGATTTTGATTTGAACATTCCTATTACAGTTTCTGGTGGTGCTGTGGAATCTTCTCCTTCACTCAGTGTATGTCTATCATCGACGATTTTTTTGTTGGTTCTGTTGAGAGACTATGATGATTTTTTTATTCAACATTGCGCCTTTGTGTTTGTTGTTTTTTGTGTTTATAGTGGTAGCTTTTGGTTGTTGTTTGCAGATATCGATTAGTTTGGTGGAATTAAGAGCGGCTCAAGAGAGCACAGATATAGTTCATAAATCAATAGTGCCTGTGCCTTCTTCACCCTTGGTTCAGCCAGGAGAAACTACCTTGGCTGAGAAAGATGAGCTTTCGACCTTCAAAGCTGGTCTTCGGAAAGTGAAGATTTTGACCGAGTTTGTGTCTGTTATGAAGGCAAAGAAAGCCTGCCATGAGGAGGAGGGGAGTGAGGGCAATTTCTCTGGCAGGAGTGAGGATGGTGAATACAACTACCCTTTTGACTCTGATTCACTTGATGATTTCGAAGAGGGTGAGTCCGATGAGGTTAAGGAGGATTCCAGTGTGAGGAAGTCGTTTAGTTATGGAAAACTGGCCTATGCAAATGCTGGAGGGGCGTTTTATTCCAGCATGAGGGTGAATGGTGAGGACGAAGACTGGGTTTACTACAGCAATCATAGATCAGATGTTGGGATTTCGCACAAAGACGATTCAACCGTGTCAGCGACCGAGCCTTCTGTGTTGCAGAGCTCAAGGCGTAGTATACTTCCTTGGAGGAAGAGGAAGTTGAGTTTCAGATCTCCTAAATCTAAGGGGGAGCCATTGTTAAAGAAGGCTTATGGTGAGGAAGGTGGTGATGACATTGATTATGATCGCAGACAGCTTAGCTCTGATGAATCCCTTTCACTCGGGGTAAGAATTTGTTTGCTTGTTGTCATTGATTTCATTAATCTATATGTTATGGCACACACAAAAGAAAGAATAGATTGCTGGGTGTCCTGAAAATTGATTCTTTGGTCTTTGTGACGATTGATTCGTACTTGTGGACTAGTAATCTGACATTTATGGCAGGCCATGTATGTTTAAGGAATTAGTGACAGTAACTTCTGAACTTTTAGGGGTACTCTTGAAAATTGTTGTTAATTAATGTTTTACTGTATGACTGTCTTGCAGAAGACTGAGGATGATTCAGGTGCTAATCGATCATCAGTATCTGAATTTGGGGATGACAATTTTGCTGTTGGGAGTTGGGAGCAGAAAGAAGTATTGAGTCGTGATGGCCACATGAAACTCCAGACACAGGTCTTCTTTGCCTCAATTGATCAGCGTAGTGAACGTGCAGCAGGTGAGAGTGCATGTACTGCTCTTGTTGCTGTAATAGCCGATTGGTTCCAAAACAATCACGATCTTATGCCGATAAAGTCCCAATTTGATAGTCTTATTCGAGATGGCTCATTGGAATGGAGGAACTTGTGTGAAAACCAAACCTATAGGGAGCGATTCCCTGACAAACATTTTGATCTTGATACAGTCATTCAAGCCAAAATCCGCCCTCTTTCTGTGGTTCCTGGCAAATCCTTTATTGGATTTTTTCATCCAGAAGTTATGGATGAAGGCAGATTTGATTTTCTGCATGGGGCGATGTCCTTTGATAACATCTGGGATGAGATAAGTCGTGCTGGACAGGAGTGCACTAGTAATGATGAACCCCAGATTTACATTATTAGCTGGAACGACCATTTCTTCATCCTCAAAGTTGAACCTGATGCTTACTGCATAATTGACACTTTGGGAGAGAGGCTCTATGAAGGATGCAATCAGGCATATATCTTGAAATTTGACAGCAACACGGTAATATACAAAATGCAAGATGTTGCTCAAGGGTCAGGAGAAAAAACTGGTAATGACCTGCAAACTGTTGCAGAAGTATTAGAGCAGAATGACAGGCAAATCCAGCCAATCAGTGGTAAAGAGGTGGATTCTGTTGTGGAGACAGAAGAACAGGTGAAGAATGACCAGGAAGAGGAGGTTGTGTGCCGAGGGAAGGAAGCATGCAAAGAATATATCAAAAGCTTCTTGGCAGCGATCCCTATCAGAGAATTGGAAACGGATGTCAAGAAAGGTTTAATATCATCCACTCAAACGCCATTCCATCATAGACTACAAATTGAGTTTCACTACACTCAGTTTTTGCCGTCTTATGTTGCACCTCCAGTGGCTGAACCATCCATGACCATGCCAGATACTCTTGCTCTCGCAGTAACTGAGGTTTCCGCATGATTTTACTGTATATTGGACAAAATGCGGTTATTCTAACTAGTCTCACTACTTTAAGAGTGTTTTCTGATTTGAATTAACAAAAAGGCCTTGTTTTGCTTCATCTTTCTAAGGAAGAGTATCTGTAAATGACTCTGTAATTTCCTTTCTCATGTGAGCTCAAACTTTTGGCACCTAACATGTAGTTTGCAAAAGACCTGTGAATTGGCTTTATAAACATTTTGCACTCTGGATTCCAATTTTTAGTTTTTATTTTTTACTGATAGCAGTGGTATTTTCAACTGTTCACTTACACCAGGGAATATTTGATCTTGTTGGCTATTATTCCACCTTGTTATGGTTTCAATGTTTACAATAGTTTAGTACTTCGTTTTTGTTTTCATATATAGTTGTTAAAAGTATATCAAACGTTTGACAATGACAACTGGTTAGAGTATTTTTCATTCTCAAATTGTCTATTTTAGTAGTTATAATCAAAGTATGTCTACGAATTACATTGGAATACACTTTTACTAGTCGGATTGAAGTGTCTTCTAATGTAAAATAATGCATCAGGTTGGGGGAAAATGCATAATGCATATATAATACACCATAATCAATGCTTCAATTGCTAGAAAATCGGCGAGTTTATTAACTACACGTGTAATCTCCAAGCATATCAGGTCTGCATCATGAATGATATCATCAACAAATGTGCATCATGTGAATAACGGTTGGGGTTTTCTGTGGATCCATATCCAAAACATCTCCCCATGTCTCATCAGTCTATATAGTTCAATTGTAGCTGCTTAATCACTTCTCAAATTCATTATATATATTAGATTTTCAAAGATTTTAGTCAGTCACAATGACATGATCGATCCATATAACAGAAACTTTATGATCGATCTTTCTTTCTGGTTTGAAAAATTCAACAAGAGTTTTACAAGTAGAATTAGTTTCTTATGTAGTAAATAATAATGATAGTATCATAAGTAAAATTAAACTAATCCTGACTTAAATGGAAGTGGTTTTAACAAGAAAAACCTAAGACTGATAAGATACACATAATGTAGTGAGATTCTACTGAGATGACAGAAAACATGTGATGGGGTGTAACATGTTGATTCTGAGATAGATGTTGATGTGAGTTGGTTCCAAAGGTTGGAGAGAAGTAAGGTTATAGAGGGTGGTCTAGAATTAGAGTA